>NW_015644616.1:143505-144720 GCF_001515625.1 Sinocyclocheilus rhinocerous | reverse complement strand
ATCCGAACCGACTCGGGGTTCAACCTCCACTCTCCTTGAGGAATCCCCTTCCTTGAAAGCATGTCCGCCCCGCGGTTCAGGAGACCGGGGATGTGCGTTGCTCTGATGGAGAGAAAGTGACGGTATGCCCATAGCAGGAGATTCGCTGCTTGCTTGTACAAAGCCCTGTGGCAGAGTGGACGCGCGCTGATTGGGGCGCAGACCATGTTTTCACCAGCTGCTCATGCACGTCGGGGAAAAAGGGGACCGACGTCCTCGAGTCAGCTTTCCGGGTGGATCTGAAATACCAGGAGTCAAGCTTACTCCTGGCAGGATCCTCTGGAGGACTCCAGGTAAGCTCCAACTCCTGGACAGCCCTTGACAGAACCCTCATGAGCTCCTCCTGGAGGTCTGGGGGCCCCATGCTGTCCGGCTGATCGGACTCCGATCCCGCCCAATCCTCCCTCTCCGAGGCCGAGATGGACATCGAGTCATCCCCCTCCTCCTGGCTAAAGGATACAAACTCCGCGATGTTGGAAGGAGGGCGGAAGCAGTCCTCGGGGAGTGAGACCGGGGAACGGGGCGACCGTTGGGGTTGGTGGAGCGACGAGATGATGCTCCCGTCACCTCATCCCGAATAGGCCGTGAGCCACATCGCAGCGGGTCCAGAGCACGCGGGCCGGAAGTTCCGCGCAATGCCCGCAGTTGGACTCGTCCAGCGCCGCCTCGGCGTGGGCCAGGCCCAGGCAGGCGACGCAGTAGTCGTGCTGATCCGGCGGCTCTATCGGTCCCGCGCAGATCTTGCAGATTGTTGCCATAGTGAATTCAACAGGTGAAGTAGAAGATTCTGACGTAATTGTCGCGTGCACCGCATTTTATACTGCCTCTCGAGCTCGTCAGTATTTGCATGCGATTTGCATACTTCGCGTCAATTGGCCAGTCATTTGGACTGGCGGGAGCCAATAGGACTTCAGGAAAGGTTGGAAGGGAAGGAGTTCCCATAACGGAGAAATATCTCCGTGATGTCTCGTGAAAGCTCGAGAGGGAACGCTCCGGTTACTATCGTAACCTCGGTTCCCTGAGAGCGGGAACGAGACATCACAGTGGTCGCCGTGTTCGCTGCTCGATCAGCTAAGCTGCGTTCAGTATCAGATTCTGACGTAATTGTCGCGTGCACCGCATTTTATACTGCCTCTCGAGCTCGTCAGTATTTGCATGCGATTTGCATACTTCGCG
>NW_015644616.1:131881-143393 GCF_001515625.1 Sinocyclocheilus rhinocerous | reverse complement strand
AAAAAGTCTTAGATCTTTGAGTTCAGCTCATGAAAAATGGGGGCAAAAACAAAAGTGTTGCGTTTATAATTTTGTTCAGTGTAGATAGCAACTTTTCTTTTGAAAATCATATTTCCCATGTTACAAAAAAAGCATTTTTTCTGCCATATGTACATTAACTGACAGTCAACACTGATAAGCTACTACTAAATATTGTAGAAACTTAATTTTCTGTAAAGTTGCTTTGCAACGATTTGTATTGTGAAAAGCGCTTTACAAATACAAATACAAATAAACGAGTTCAATTGAATTGGATTATTGTTTGTTTTGTATTGGACTTCATTTCCCATCACCCTTTGCTCTCTCAATCTGATCTCATTGGTTCCAGCTGTGTTTGATTAGTCTTGTTAGCTCCTCTATATATACTGTGTTCTGTGTCTCTTTTGTTGCTGCAGTATTGAGTTCTGTTATCCAGTTTTCTGTTCTCAGTTTTTGCGGGTTCCTTTTGTGGATTACCTTTTCTATGTTTTTCTGCTTTTGCCCCAATGTGGATTACTGTTTTTTGCACTCTTAAATAAAAGCTGCACATGGATCTTCTTGTTTGAGAGCATTCCATGACAGAATATTGCAGCCACCAACAGATCCAGCAGCTAGGCCGAGCTTATCGACTTGTGAATCATAGGCATTCGAATTCTTCCTCCAGCTTCGAAAAAGGAGCAGAAGGCTCAGCTCCAGATGTTGGCGGCGCTTCACCAACAGGGGATGGCAGTAGGACGTCTTGCACAGACTTTCTGGACTTTGGCGGTAGGACTGGAACTTTGTAATTCCGAGCTCAGCAAGATTTTTAATGATTGCCTTGATAACCCCTTGCCTCCTTGGGAGATGGAGGGGCTTAAGACTCTCGATTTTTGGGATTTCATTGATTTTTCATTTGGTTTTGTTATCGCAATTTAGTAATGTCACGTCGATCTGAGCTTATTGCAGTGGCCCCAGGGATGCCCGAGCCCACTCCAGTTGATAGTGAATCTTCAGTCTCAGTCTCGCAAGCGAAGGTCGAGAAGGACGAGGGCAGCAAAATCCGCTCCGGGTGTCTATAGTTCGGTGGTCCTGGAGCATCCGACTCTGGTGGTCTCTAGTCTGGTGGTCCTGGAGGACCTGACTCTGGTGGTACCGAGTCTGGTGGTCTTGGAGGGCCCGGCTCCTGTGGTCCCAAGTCTGGTGGTCCTGGAGGACCCGACTCTGGTGGTTTCAGAGGTCACCACAGAGCCGCACAATTTCACTGCTGCTGCCATAGTCAAGAAGGCCGTCTTTGCCTTTGGCCTCTGGACTGTTCTATGTGCAGAACAGTCCAGAGGCCAATGGTCAATGACTCTGAATGGTCATTCAGAGTCCACTCAAGAGCCCGCTCCAGTCTGCGAGCCCTCAGAGCCTTCTCCAGAGCTCGCTTCAGTCTGGGAATCTTCAGAGTCCTCTCCAGAACCTGCTCCAGTCTATGTAGCTTTAAGGAAGCTACAGATGATATACATGAATATACAGACACTGTTAGCAGCTATATAGGCTGGTGTACTTCTGTCTGTATCCCCTCAAGAACTATTCGAGTGTTTCCCAATCAGAAGCCGTGGTTCAATGCAGATGTGTGTATTGAAATCAGGAACCGGTGCATAGCTTTCAAGTCAGGAGATGTTATGGAGTACAAGCATGCCCGATATGAGCTCCAAAAATCCATCAAGGCCGCTAAGAGGGCATACACCCAGAGGCTTGAGAGCTGCTACAGGGAAAATAACACAAAAAGAATGTGGCAGGGAATCCAGTCAACTACTAACTACAGGAAAGATCCAATCAGAATGGCGATTCTAAACGCCTCCTTCATGCATAACTTTAATAGTTTCTTCACCAGATTTGACCAACACAATAAAGATGCGGTCTTAAAAAACCCTCACAACCCAGCGGAGAGCGCACTCCAGGTAACACGTACACAGGTTGTTAGAGCTTTGAGGAAAGTGAACCCCCGCAAGGCCATAGGGCCAGATCGTGTGGCCCCGAGAGTCCTAAAAGCTTGTGCAGAACAGTTGGCAGAGGTGTACACAGACATTTTTAACACCTCTCTCTCTCACAAGAAACTGTTCCACGTATTTTTAAGTCCTCTATTATAGTGCCGCTTCCGAAACAAACAAATGCAACCATAATGAATGATTTCAAACCTGTGGCACTCACTTCGGTTGCCATGAAGTGTCTGGAGAAGCTGGTCCTGCAACACATAAATTCAGTGGTTCCAGACACAGTGGACCCCTTTCAGTTTGCCTACCGCTCGAACAGATCAGTGGATGATGCAGTGGCACTGGCACTTCATTATGTTATGCAGCACTTGGAGACTCACAATACATATGCACGGCTACTGTTTCTGGACTATAGCTCTGCTTTAAATACAATCAGGCCGATGAAGCTGACATCTAAGCTGGTAGACCTAGGAGTGCCGACATCCACTTGTAACTGCATACTGGATTTTCTAACAGACAGACCACAGGTGGTGAGGATAGGAAAGAAGGTCTCCGGTGAGCTCACAGTGAGCACTGGAACCCCACAGGGCTGTTGCCTCAGTCCCAAACTCTTCTTATTGTATACATATGACAGTAACTCCACCCAGGACAATACTATTATTATCAAGTATGCGGATGACACAACCATCCTTGGCCTTATTAAAGGGGAGGATGAATCATCATAAAGGGATTTGGTTCATAAGATTATTGTCTACGGAGAGAACAACGACCTGGTTCTTAACATAGACAAAACCAAGGAACTCATTATGGATTTCAGGAGAAGAGCACCTCCTCTGCAACCTCTCATCATCAAGGGGACTGAGGTGGAGAGGACTGTTAGCTATAAGTTTTTAGGCTTTTACATTTCAGAGAACCTAAGCTGGGCTAAAAACACTGCGACAACAGTGAAAAGAGCGCAGCAGATGCTGTATTTCATCAGACTGTTGAAGAAGGCCAGACTTAGATCTCAGCTCCTCATCTGTGTCTATAGAGGCCTCGTCGAGAGTATTCTTACCAGTGGTATAATAGTGTGGTACGGCAATACTACCCTGGCTGAGAGGAAATCATTGCAACGGGTCATAAAAACTGTTGAGAGGGTTATTGGCTCTAACCTCCTGTCATAAAAACTGTTGAGAGGGTTATTGGCTCTAACCTCCCTTCTATGGACTCTATATATACTCAACGCTGCAGACAGAAAGCACAGAGCATTCTCAATGATAAACATCATCCAGCTCATGAGCTGTTTAAATGGGTGGATATGGGCTACAACCTGAGACACCACAGGCCTGTGAGTATTAGTACTAACAGGGCCCGTTTGTTCAAGAGCTTCTTTCCAGCCACTGTTAGGTTAGTGGCACAGGACATCAGGGAGGGAAAGAAGTATCCCATCCCATAACTCTCTCTCACTTTGGAGGACAGGTATTTTCTATCTCGCCTGTCTATGGACCCATGGACAGATATTTTTGTCTCCTATTATTTTTGTCTCCTATTATTTTGTCACTCCAGAGCCCACTCAAGTCTACGAGTTCACTCCTGAGCTCGTTCCAGTCCAGGAGTCCATTCTTGAGTCTATTCTCATTCTTCCTGAGGTGGTGGCTTCCACTCCTAAACTTTCAGTCTGCCTTGTCATGGCCAAAGAGACTGTTGTTGAACTGTGTGCCTGCCCTGTTTCGGTCAAGGTGACTGTTGCTGAACTGTCTGACTGTCCTGTTACAACCATCAAGGCTGTAACTAACCTCTCAAGGTGACTGTTGCTGAACTGTCTGACTGTCCTGTTACAGCCATCAAGGCTGTAACTAACCTCTCTGTGCTCTGCTTTGCAGTCCTGCCTGAGCTGCTAGGGGGTTTATCGGTCTCGTCAGCTCCACTGAGGTGGTCGTCAGCTCCGCCTTTGCTGTCTGCCAAGCTCCTGGCTCTGCCCTGGTCGCCTGCTGGAGTTGCTGTTCAGCCGGAGCCTCGCTGGTCTGTCCCTCTGGCCCCGCCCTGGCCTCCTGCTCTGCTGGCTCCGCCCTGGCCTCCTGCTCTGCTGGCTCCGCCCTGGCCTCCTGCTCTGCTGGCTCCGCCCTGGCCTCCTGCTCTGCTGGCTCCGCCCTGGCCTCCTGCTCTGCTGGCTCCGCCCTGGCCTCCTGCTCCGCCGGCCCCTCCCTGGCCGCCTGCCTTGCCGGCGCCGCCGCCGCCCTGGCACCCTTGTCTATCTTTGTCTCCAGGCCCTCTTCCACTACACAGGCCTGGCCCACCATCCCTCCCCCTAATCTGCTTCCGTTCCACCTCCCTCCTGGAGTTCTTTGACTTTTTATGGAGCGTCTGGTATCTGCTCCTTAAGTGGGGGGTTATGTCACAGCCAGTAGCCTTGACAGCCACCAGGGGTCATTCTTCTGGATTATTGTTTGCTTTGTATTGGGCTTCATTTCCCATCACCCTTTGCTCTCTCAATCTGATCTCATTGTTTCCAGCTGTGTGTGAGTAGTCTTGTTAGCTCCTCTATATATATATATACACCGTGTTCTGTGTGTCTTTTGTTGCTGCAGTATTGAGTTCTGTTATCTGGTAGGGATGTGCCGAATGAGGCTTTTGAAGCAGTGAGGCTTTTACAACAAACTGCGTTGATGCTTCGCAGCTTTTGACACAGTGCTCTACCCCACCATCTTGTGGTCAATAAAAATTCTTACACCAACTGTATCATTTAGATGTTTTGTTCATTGGGATGTCATTGTAAGGTTTAATTGTCTAATTAAAAAGCATATGTGTCATAGCAAGGCGGCATGTGTGTGTGTGTGTGCAGCGATAGTTTCCCAAATTTATTGTATTTTGCACAATACAATGGCAAAGACTTTTTCTTCATTTTTACTTGCATCAAACTTGTCTTTTCACATAAATAGAATGTTTAATACGCCAATAAATTAGATCTACATAATTTTTCATTGCCCGATTTTTGTGTCTTCCTTACAAAAGAACACAAACATGCACATTGTTAAAAAACACAAATGAACAAATACAAATGCAGTTATTGCATTTAATATATTTTGCAATATATTTTTCTCGCCAATGTGAGCTGTTGACAACAGAGGACGGCGTTTACAAGCAGCAAAAATGTTTGTGGTTAAGGAAGGACTTTTATCCTTTTTGGGAACAGTGGTTGAGCCCGCAAAGTGTTGTAATTTTCATTCAGTCAACAGACATTCACATGCCATTGTTTTTAATAGTAGTACTATAATTAACAATGATACACCATGTAAAAACACTACATGCATATAGGGTTGCTGACTGATATAACTATAACATTGCACTAAATGGATCGCGGGTATGGGACAGAGCAATCGACGTGCTTTGTATTTGAGCCTAGCGTGATGTGTCAGTGAGGTAACGAAGCTTTGTTTTCACAGGTCACGTGACAGCCTCATTTCAAGCAATGCTCCAGAACACGGTTTCGAAGCACTAGTGTGTCAAAACTCGAAACGTGTGTCGACACTATGTGTCGATCTACCCATCCCTATTATCTGGTTTTCTGTTCTCAGTTTTTGTGGGTTCCTTTTGTGGATTACCTTTTCTATGTTTTTCTGCTTTTGCCCCAATGTGGATTACTGTTTTTTGGGCTCTTAAATAAAAGCTGCACTTGGATCTTCTTGTTTGAGAGCATTTTCCGCCCAAAAACACCAGTTCACAAATCTCAGACTTATTTTATTTTATAACTGACGAGTTACAAGTCACTGATGTGTGGAGATATTTAAACCCTAATTGTTGTGATTAAACGTGGAATAATGCCTCTCTTTCTTTAAAATTAAGAATAGATTACTGGCTGATTCCTCATGATTTAATTCACTATATATCTGACACAAAAATAACTTGTGCACCTCTATCAGATCACAAATTGATATCGATTTCCTTTTGATGGGTATATGGATTAAAGGTAATGTGAATCGTGGATATTGGAAATTAAACAACACTGCTCTCTGATTTCAATCAGGACCACTTTCGTCAAGTATATTTATTACAATTATATTGCATACAGTTAGTGTTGGCGGTATGGTTATGTTCTGGGCAACACTCCACACGCCTGTCCATGCAGCCATGCTTGGACAGAGCGGGGAGAGCAGCAAGACAAACCCCCCCGGGGTACAGAACAGAACCATTATATGCATACATAATTACAATTCACAATTACATGAGTTGTAAACAATACGTGATAGAGAATGCTTCCAATGAAGTCGCCCTTTATTAATAATGTGGACCGTTGCTGCATTATCGCAGTAAACGAGAATTTGTTTTCTGGACCACTGATTACCCCAAAGAATGCAGGCTACGACGACAGGATATAATTCTAACAGCGCTGTTGATAGTGTATTTGTAGGAAGAGTCGACAATTCCTTTGGCCAAGCGCTAGCAAACCAGTGATTATTGAAAACCCCTCCAAATCCGATAGAAGGAGCGGCGTCAGTAAAGAATTTGAGGTCGACAGAAGTCTCTACTAAATCATTATAAAAAGAAAAAAGAAATTCCGTTCCACCCTTCACATAGAAGAGACCAAAAATGCAGCTCGGATTTGCAGCCTGAATCTAATTTAATAGAATCGTGCAATTTCTCGACTGTTTTTGATATATCAATTAGTCTAGAAATGAAAGAGCGACCTTGCGGAATGATCCGCATCGCGAAATTTAAATGCCCTAATAGAGAGAGAAGTTCTTTCTTAGTGGTGGAATCGCGTTTTAAAACATCTATCATAGCCTCTCTGATACGATAAAGTTTATCAAGAGGTAAGGAAGCTTGCATGACATTGCTGTCTAGAGTAATACCGAGGAATTCGATTGTATTTAATGGCCCCGCAGTTTTTTCTTCTGAGAGAGGTATGCCTAGTTTATTAAAAGTTTCTTTCAGAATATTAATACATCGGTCGGGTTTAGAGTTTGGATAGTCCACGACCAGAAAGTCGTCTAACAAATGAAGCATGAAAGGCAGCTTGCAGTAGTTTAAAAAAATCCAACGGAGTGCTTCCGACAAGGTGTCGAAAATACGAGGCCTGCTGCGACAGCCAAACGTAAGTCTAACAGAGAAAAATATTTTTTTTACGCCATTGGACTCCGAAGAGGTGCCACTGAGATGGGTGAAGCGGCATGATTTTAAAAGCATCGACGATGTCGGCTTTGCCCAGCCAAGCGCCCTTACCAGCTATTTTAATAAACTGAATGGCATTATCCACTGAAGCATAAAACAAAGAAAAATTAGGAAGAGGAATCAAACTGTTAATGCTAGGTACAAGAACATTGTCATGGGGGGCTGACAGATCTATTATTAAACGTTTCTTACCAGAATATTTCCTTGTAGCTACGCCTAAAGGGTTAATACGAAATATTGGAAAAGGGGGACTATCGAAGGGACCAATCAAATATCCTTTTTCTACCTCTTTTGCCAATAGACTGTCTACTACTTCAGGCTCTTTAAGAGCTGACTGAAGATTATTGCAAATGAAATATGTTTTTGGGAGGAGTGTTAATCCAGCCAAGAATCCTTGAATAAGTCCAGTTATCAAATAATGCACAAAACAGCGATTGGGGTGCTTTTTTAAAGCTTTGTCAAGTTCAGGAACATTGACAGGTGTAGAAGGCTTTATTTTCTCTTTTTTGAAACGTGCATTCTCCGAGGACACACGGACTTGGGATGTCCGTCTCCGCAATAACTGCAAGCGTGGATAAATTTACAATTAGGAAACCTGCACACATTTTCGTTAAAATTATAACACACAGGTGTATGAATCGCTGGGGTAACCTTTTCTGCAACTTCATCTTTAGGTAGGCGGCCTGCCGGAGGTTTAGCAGTTCTCGGGCACAGAGAAGGAGTATGCGCTAAAGAACCACACAAGGAGCAAGACAAAACACGGTGACCGGTAAAATGTCTACTTATTAAAGCCAAGTCTACCACGGACCAGTCCAGTCTTTGGTTGAACCGTTGGATGTACATAGCTGCCTTAGCTGAGAAAGATTTATGGTACTCGTAGAACAGAGTCCCACCGTAAGTCATAGCGAGATCTGAAATAATGGCTAAATAGGAGTCTAATTCAGCCCTACGCAACGGATACACTTCGCAGATTATGTCTCTAACGACTCCAAAAGCCACATTGAACTCAGGCGCTTTGCCCAGCCAAGCGCCCTTACCAGCTATTTTAATAAACTGAATGGCATTATCCACTGAAGCATAAAACAAAGAAAAATTAGGAAGAGGAATCAAACTGTTAATGCTAGGTACGAGAACATTGTCATGGGGGGCTGACAGATCTATTATTAAACGTTTCTTACCAGAATATTTCCTTGTAGCTACGCCTAAAGGGTTAATACGAAATATTGGAAAAGGGGGACTATCGAAGGGACCAATCAAATATCCTTTTTCTACCTCTTTTGCCAATAGACTGTCTACTACTTCAGGCTCTTTAAGAGCTGACTGAAGATTATTGCAAATGAAAGATGTTTTTGGGAGGAGTGTTAATCCAGCCAAGAATCCTTGAATAAGTCCAGTTATCAAATAATGCACAAAACAGCGATTGGGGTGCTTTTTTAAAGCTTTGTCAAGTTCAGGAACATTGACAGGTGTAGAAGGCTTTATTTTCTCTTTTTTGAAACGTGCATTCTCCGAGGACACACGGACTTGGGATGTCCGTCTCCGCAATAACTGCAAGCGTGGATAAATTTACAATTAGGAAACCTGCACACATTTTCGTATGAATCGCTGGGGTAACCTTTTCTGCAACTTCATCTTTAGGTAGGCGGCCTGCCGGAGGTTTAGCAGTTCTCGGGCACAGAGAAGGAGTATGCGCTAAAGAACCACACAAGGAGCAAGACAAAGCACGGTGACCGGTAAAATGTCTACTTATTAAAGCCAAGTCTACCACGGACCAGTCCAGTCTTTGGTTGAACCGTTGGATGTACATAGCTGCCTTAGCTGAGAAAGATTTATGGTACTCGTAGAACAGAGTCCCACCGTAAGTCATAGCGAGATCTGAAATAATGGCTAGATAGGAGTCTAATTCAGCCCTACACAACGGATACACTTCGCAGATTACGTCTCTAACGACTCCAAAAGCCACATTGAACTCAGGCATAGTTAAACAATTTGACAGCCGTTGATCATTATCTTTCAACAGTACAGAAAAGTCTCCGCAGTTTACTACGCGTTTATCTTGGCCCTCTGAGCACAGCAGGATTTTAACCAAATTAACATCATTACCTGCGAGGATCTGTGCACGCAGCTGGAAAGAGATAGCAGCGGCTGGTGGAAAAAAGGGGGCTCCGGTGGTGGGCGCTGGGAGAGCCGTGGCAAGAAACCTGCACGGTAGAAGATCAGCTGGTCCCGTGGTGGATGTGAGCAGCAGCGGGAGCCATGGGAGTAGGCATCGACGAAGAAGAGGAGGCCTGATTTTCCAGAACTTGGATCCTAGGAGGTTTGAATGCTCTGAAGGACTGACAGCACAAGATCCTCTGTAGACTCGAGCGGTGTGATGTTGCCGCATCTCTCTGTCCTTTTCTTCGGAACCGGTGGGTTAGTGGAACGGGAGCAGTTCCTACGTTTGGCAGTGGCTTTCCTGGGACCAGATGGAGTTGGAGTCGAAGGAGTCGCGGGTGTTTCTGAGTTGGTTTCCAGGAAGAATTGAAAGAATTCTTCGTGGTTGATTCCTAGAGGTGCCTGGATGTTATGACTGTACAGCGTCGTGATGATTTTTTCAGCAGCCCAGTCTGCTATAAGTGGAGGAGGTGATTTACTGGCCAGTAGCGAACTTCTGCGCACGGTTGGAGCATTGTCCGGATCAAAAACATAGTGTTGGCCCAGATCCGGCCCACATCTGGCCCATGTGAAATCCATGCGGGCCAGATGTGGGCCGGATCTGGGCCGAAACGGTCTGCTGTCTGGGCAGTCTGCTATAAGCGGAGGAGGTGATTTATTGGCCAATCGCGAACTTCTGCGCACGGTTGGAGCATTGTCCGGATCAAAGTTTTCGCCGGCGTTTTCCAGGAAAAGCTGGACCTGTTCGTCGTCTGAGTCCGGATCGGACATGGTGAGTAATGATATAAATATCACTTGTGCTAAGAGTAGCAGTTTTCTCATTACTGGTGTTAAATTAGCATGCAGCCATAAGTTCAGCAGTGAGAGTTAATTGCAAGCAGTGATGCGATGGAAGAGACGCTGAAGAATGGGAATTTAAATAGACCGCTTGTGATAGGTGTCAAGACTGGATTGGTACACGTCAGGAACAGCTGACTGTCGGCTGATGCGAGCTTGACTGACGTGGCCTGCCTGAACTAACGCTATGCTGAATAATTATTTTGTGGAACAAGTTAAATTGTTAGCTAAATTTTTTTGAAAACAAAAATGTAAGTTGTATACAACAGTGGGAGCTATTTCAATTTAAAGTCAGAGAAATGGCTATGAGAAGAGGCAAAGAGTTAAAGAAAAACAAACTTATTAGTTTAAGTATTTGCTATTGACTGTTCAAATGCGGAGTTTTGCACATCGTGGGTGTGTGTGTGCGTTATTTTATTTTATAACTGACAAGCTACAAGTCACTGATGTGTGGAGATATTTAAACCCTAATTGTTGTGATTACACGTGGAATAATTCCTCTCTATCTTTAAAATCAAGAATAGATTACTGGCTGATTCCTCATGATTTAATTCACTATATATCTGACACAAAAATAACTTGTGCACCTCTATCAGATCACAAATTGATATTGATTTCCTTTGATGGGTATATGGATAAAGGTAATGTGAATCGTGGATATTGGAAATTAAACAACACTGCTCTCTGATAATTATTTTGTGGAACAAGTTAAATTGTTAGCTAAATTTTTTTGAAAACAAAAATGTAAGTTGTATACAACAGTGGGAGCTATTTCAATTTAAAGTCAGAGAAATGGCTATGAGAAGAGGCAAAGAGTTAAAGAAAAACAAACTTAAAAAGATTACAGAGATAACAGAAGAACTTAATACTTTAATTTAAAAATTCTCTGTTAGAAGATGAAAATACTAAAATATATAAACTCAATTTAGAAATGGATAACCTGTACATGGAATTAGCTAAAGGAGCTTGAGGTCAAGGGCCAAATGGTTTGAGGAAGGGGGTAAAAAATACTAGTTTTTTTTAAATCTGGAAAGCAGAAATTATGCAAGAAACTCATCTTTAAAAATAAATGAAAAGATTTCCTGTAACCCTTCAGATATAGCATCCTTTGTATATTCTTTTTATGAAAAACTATATACCTCACATACTGATGTGTATGATTTTTACATACAGTTCAGAATCAGAATCAGAATGAGCTTTATTGCCAGGTATGTTTACACATACGAGGAATTTGTTTTAGTGGCAGAAGCTCCACAGTGCAACAGAATGACAATGACAAGACATGACACAGATTATAAAAAGAATAATATAAAAATATACAAAATAGACAATGTACAAAAAAGCAAAAACAATATATAATATAGACAATTTTGTATGTACAGGTATGATATGTG
>NW_015644616.1:110777-126380 GCF_001515625.1 Sinocyclocheilus rhinocerous | reverse complement strand
CCTATGATTGTGTAGCCTAGTGAACCAATCTGAGAGACCATTTTGAAGGCTCAGGAAACCTTTGCCGGTGTTTTGAGTTGATTAGCTGATTGTCATGTCACCATATTCTAATTTGTTGGTGGGTTTTTGTTAAATGTGAGCCAAAATCATCACAATTAAAAGAACCAAAGACTTAAACTACTTCAGTCTGTGTGCATTGAATTTATTTAATACACAAGTTTCACAATTTGAGTTGAATTACTGAAATAAATGAACTTTTCCACGACATTCTAATTTATTGAGATGCATCTGTACATGTTGTTGGTTAAGATGATTTAACAATTTTATACAAATCTTCCTCTCCTATAGTAGAGAATGAGTGGAATTGTTCCTCAGGCGATCTTTAGCACACTATCTGATGCGATACTGTAGCTGATGGCTTCACCGTCCTGCATGAGGCCGATGAGTGTGGTGTCGTCTGCAAACTTCAGGAGCTTGACAGATGTGCAGTCATTTGTGTAGAGGGAGAAGAGCAGAGGGGAGAGGACGCAACCCTGGGGGGCGCCAGTGCTGATCGTACGGGTGCTGGATGAGAATTTTCCCAGCCTCACTAGCTGCTGCCTGTCTGTCAGGATGCTGGTGATCCACTGACAGATGGAGGTGGGCACGGAGAGCTGAGTTAATTTGGGCAGGAGGAGGTTTGGGATGATAGTGTTAAACGCCGAGCTGAAGTCCACAAACAGGATCCTCGCATAAGTCCCTGGTCTGTCTAGATGTTGCAGGTTGAATAATTTGTTCCAGTAGCTTCTAATGATTATAGAGATTTATGTGAGGATGCCAAAGCCGAGATTTCTAAAGCTCTTTTTTTCTGTGAAAAAAGGCAAAGCCCCAGGAACAGATGGGTTAACTGTTGAATTTTATTGTGCCTTTTCGGGAGCTGATAGAAAATGCTCTATATGGCATGTATAAAGAGTGTTTAGAACATAAAGAAATGAGTACAACAATGAAACAAGGTGTTATTAGCTTAATTCTAAAACCAGATAAAGATCCTTTACTCATTGATAATTGGAGACCAATTACTTTATTAAATGTTGACTATAAAAAACTTTCCAGACTGAAAAGTGGTTTTATGGCTAAACGTCACATTAGCTCCAATATTAGGCTTGTATTAGACCTATTAGATTACAATCACTTTGTTAATCCAGATGCACTCACTCTGTTTCTCGACTTTTATAAGGTGTTTGACACAATTGAGCACCAATTTTTGTTGCAGGGTTTAAATGCATTTGGCTTTGGTAGGAAATTCATTAAAAAATGGCCAAAGGTTAAAATGTTTCATGGAGGCATTAATAGTTCAATTATTTTACAGACTAATACTTCTAGAAGATTTTCTATCAATAGAGGTGTGAGGCAGGGTTGCCCAATTTCCCAGTAGCCCCCTTTTTGTTTTTGATTGTAGTGGAGCTATTATCAATCAGTATAGTAAAAAAAGCAAGATTTTGTGGTATAACATTATTTAATAAAGAAATTAAAATTTCACAATTAGCTGACAATGCAACTTTATTTTTGAAAGATAAGTGTTAAATCAATAATGCAATTAAATTAGTTTAAAGTTTTTCTGATGCCTCAGGTCTCCATTTAAACCTCGCTAAATGTGAAATTCTTCCTGTGCATGACTCATCTCAACAATTCAATTCAATTCAAGTTAATTTGTATAGTGCTTTTCACGATAAAAATCTTTGCAAAGCTACTTTACAGAAAATTAAGTTTCTACAATATTTAATAGTAGCTTATCAGTGGTGACTGTCAGTTAATGCACATATGGCAGACATGTACGGAAAAATCAATTAAAGACGTAATCAAACAGACGATGAACACTATTAACATCAATTATTATATGATGCAATCAAACTTATAGCAAAATGTGGTAGTTCTGTATGTTGTTTCAGGGTTGGCATCATCTGAGGTCCTCTGAGGGGTTGGCATCATCTCTTCTCAGGTGTTCTGGATCCAGACTGAAGCTTGTGTAAATCCTAGTTACCACCAACAATCAGTTTAATATTCCAGTAAAGGAATGTGTCAAGTACTTAGGAATTTATATATCTAAAACCTTGTCAGTTAGGCAGCAGCTTAACTTTAACAACAAAATTAAGAAAACAAAATAGATTTTTGACAATTGGTTACGGAGAGATTTGTCAATTTTAGGAAGAGTTTTGTTATCGAAGGCAGAAGGTTTGTCTAGATTTGGTTTTCCTAGCCTTTCTTTATTTGCTCAGGATTCCACCTGTAAAGAAATTAATAGGTTACTGGTTAATTTTTGTTGGAAAAACAAACACCACCATCTTAAAAAAATCTGTATTAGCTGGATCAATTGGATCAAAAAGTGTATTGGTGATCCTGATTCTATTTGGTTTTTTATTCCTCAAAATTTTTTTAAGAAAGTGGGTGGTCTTAATATTCTTTTAACCTGTATGTTGTGCCTACCAAATTACCCATAAAATTGTCTAAATTTTATTAGCAAGCACTCTTGGCATGGAAACGGTTTCGTACATAATTTTTCTCCTCACAGAATGAAAATTTGGAATAACGAATTGATTACAATTAAAGGCAAGAGTATATTTTTGGAGAAATGGTTGGATTATGGTTTAAATTACTTGAGTGATCAGTTTGATTCAACACTAAAAACGTATTCTTACGATTCTTTTATGTCTAAGATCAATTTTCCTGTAAAATGTAAAGATTTTTTTTAAGCTATCCCTTCTGGACTTATTAATTTGATGAGCAGCCATCTGTCTTATTATAATGTAGATAATAAAGTCTGTAATTTCGTTGTAAATGGCAAAAACGTATTTGATAAAAAATGCACTAACAAAGATATTAAACAAGTCTTTCATGAAATAAAGAAAGTTATTCCAAGAGGAAAATTTTACTGGAATTCCTTTCTCAGGGATGTTAATTGGAGAAAGGCATGGCTGTTACCTTACACATTTTGCATTTCAAATAAGGTAAGAGAAACTCACCTAAAGGTTTTACATAAAATATATCCAACTAATATTTTACTCTCTAAGTTTATGGATGTTGGGAAAGAATGTATTTTCTGTAATTGTCTTAATGCCATTTGTTTTTTGATTGTCAAAGTGTACAGACATTTTGGAAAGACTGTTTTTACACTTTCTCTGCCAAAGTTAGATTGATGATAACTTTAAATGTGAAAGCAATTATTTGTTATTATGAGCATGAAGACAAAAATATTGACAATTTTGTAAACTTCATTATACTGAACAGCAAATTATTTATTCATAAATGTCGATAGTCCAAATCTCCTCCTTTATACAAGGTTTTCTGTAACAAACTCATTTTTTTAATGGAGTCTCTTAAAAAGGTAATTCCATTGTTACATATTATGAGTCTGTATTTGGCGTCTTGTGAAAGTCTTTTTTTTTCTCCATTCATCTTTTGGAGCTGTGTCTTTGGTGCCTGTTTTTTTTTACTGTTTAGACTGCACCAGACAGCCAGCTGCTCGACCTCCTGTCTGTAAGCAGACTCATCACCGTCCTGCATGAGGCCGATGAGTGTGGTGTCGTCTGCAAACTTCAGGAGCTTGACAGATGTGCAGTCATTTGTGTAGAGGGAGAAGAGCAGTGGGGAGAGGACGCAACCCTGGGGGGCGCCAGTGCTGATCGTACGGGTGCTGGATGAGAATTTTCCCAGCCTCACTAGCTGCTGCCTGTCTGTCAGGATGCTGGTGATCCACTGACAGATGGAGGTGGGCACGGAGAGCTGAGTTAATTTGGGCAGGAGGAGGTTTGGGATGATAGTGTTAAACGCCGAGCTGAAGTCCACAAACAGGATCCTCGCATAAGTCCCTGGTCTGTCTAGATGTTGCAGGTTGAATAATTTGTTCCAGTAGCTTCTAATGATTATAGAGATTTATGTGAGGATGCCAAAGCCGAGATTTCTAAAGCTCTTTTTTTCTGTGAAAAAAGGCAAAGCCCCAGGAACAGATGGGTTAACTGTTGAATTTTATTGTGCCTTTTGGGAGCTGATAGAAAATGCTCTATTTGGCATGTATAAAGAGTGTTTAGAACATAAAGATATGAGTACAACAATGAAACAAGGTGTTATTAGCTTAATTCTAAAACCAGATAAAGATCCTTTACTCATTGATAATTGGAGACCAATTACTTTATTAAATGTTGACTATAAAAAACTTTCCAGACTGAAAAGTGGTTTTATGGCTAAACGTCACATTAGCTCCAATATTAGGCTTGTATTAGACCTATTAGATTACAATCACTTTGTTAATCCAGATGCACTCACTCTGTTTCTCGACTTTTATAAGGTGTTTGACACAATTGAGCACCAATTTTTGTTGCAGGGTTTAAATGCATTTGGCTTTGGTAGGAAATTCATTAAAAAATGGCCAAAGGTTAAAATGTTTCATGGAGGCATTAATAGTTCAATTATTTTACAGACTAATACTTCTAGAAGATTTTCTATCAATAGAGGTGTGAGGCAGGGTTGCCCAATTTCCCAGTAGCCCCCTTTTTGTTTTTGATTGTAGTGGAGCTATTATCAATCAGTATAGTAAAAAAAGCAAGATTTTGTGGTATAACATTATTTAATAAAGAAATTAAAATTTCACAATTAGCTGACAATGCAACTTTATTTTTGAAAGATAAGAGTTAAATCAATAATGCAATTAAATTAGTTTAAAGTTTTTCTGATGCCTCAGGTCTCCATTTAAACCTCGCTAAATGTGAAATTCTTCCTGTGCATGACTCATCTCAACAATTCAATTCAATTCAAGTTAATTTGTATAGTGCTTTTCACGATAAAAATCTTTGCAAAGCTACTTTACAGAAAATTAAGTTTCTACAATATTTAATAGTAGCTTATCAGTGGTGACTGTCAGTTAATGCACATATGGCAGACATGTACGGAAAAATCAATTAAAGACGTAATCAAACAGACGATGAACACTATTAACATCAATTATTATATGATGCAATCAAACTTATAGCAAAATGTGGTAGTTCTGTATGTTGTTTCAGGGTTGGCATCATCTGAGGTCCTCTGAGGGGTTGGCATCATCTCTTCTCAGGTGTTCTGGATCCAGACTGAAGCTTGTGTAAATCCTAGTTACCACCAACAATCAGTTTAATATTCCAGTAAAGGAATGTGTCAAGTACTTAGGAATTTATATATCTAAAACCTTGTCAGTTAGGCAGCAGCTTAACTTTAACAACAAAATTAAGAAAACAAAATAGATTTTTGACAATTGGTTACGGAGAGATTTGTCAATTTTAGGAAGAGTTTTGTTATCGAAGGCAGAAGGTTTGTCTAGATTTGGTTTTCCTAGCCTTTCTTTATTTGCTCAGGATTCCACCTGTAAAGAAATTAATAGGTTACTGGTTAATTTTTGTTGGAAAAACAAACACCACCATCTTAAAAAAATCTGTATTAGCTGGATCAATTGGATCAAAAAGTGTATTGGTGATCCTGATTCTATTTGGTTTTTTATTCCTCAAAATTTTTTTAAGAAAGTGGGTGGTCTTAATATTCTTTTAACCTGTATGTTGTGCCTACCAAATTACCCATAAAATTGTCTAAATTTTATTAGCAAGCACTCTTGGCATGGAAACGGTTTCGTACATAATTTTTCTCCTCACAGAATGAAAATTTGGAATAACGAATTGATTACGGTTTTTTATTCCTCAAAATTTTTTTAAGAAAGTGGGTGGTCTTAATATTCTTTTAACCTGTATGTTGTGCCTACCAAATTACCCATAAAATTGTCTAAATTTTATTAGCATTGATTATTGGCATGGAAACGGTTTCGTACATAATTTTTCTCCTCACAGAATGAAAATTTGGAATAACGAATTGATTACAATTAAAGGCAAGAGTATATTTTTGGAGAAATGGTTGGATTATGGTTTAAATTACTTGAGTGATCAGTTTGATTCAACACTAAAAACGTATTCTTACGATTCTTTTATGTCTAAGATCAATTTTCCTGTAAAATGTAAAGATTTTTTTTAAGCTATCCCTTCTGGACTTATTAATTTGATGAGCAGCCATCTGTCTTATTATAATGTAGATATTAGACTGTAATTTCTTTGAAAAAGGCAAAAATGTATTTGATAAAAAATGCACTAACAAAGATATTAAACAAGTCTTTCATGAAATAAAGAAAGTTATTCCAAGAGGAAAATTTTACTGGAATTCCTTTCTCAGGGATGTTAATTGGAGAAAGGCATGGCTGTTACCTTACAAATTTTGCATTTCAAATAAGGTAAATATATCCAACTAATATTTTACTCTCTAAGTTTATGGATGTTGGGAAAGAATGTATTTTCTGTAATTGTCTTAATGCCATTTGTTTTTTGATTGTCAAAGTGTACAGACATTTTGGAAAGACTGTTTTTACACTTTCTCTGCCAAAGTTAGATTGATGATAACTTTAAATGTGAAAGCAATTATTTGTTATTATGAGCATGAAGACAAAAATATTGACAATTTTGTAAACTTCATTATCCTGAACAGCAAATTCTTTATTCATAAATGTCGATTATTCAAATCTCCTCCTTTATACAAGGCTTTCTGTAACGAACTCATTCTTTTAATGAAGACTCTTAAACTTGTAAAAAATGTAAAAGGTATATTCTATTGTTACATATTATGAGTCTGCATTTGGCATCTTGCGAATGTCTTTTTTTCCATTCGTCTTTTGGAGCTTTGTCTTTGGTGCCTGTTTTTTGTACTGTTTATAATTTCTTAAAAAAAAAAAATCAACTTGCGCGGAAGACGCGATTGAGGCGAATATAGCGCATTCGCGGCAAACGCGCCGCGCATTTTGCGTCATTTGCATCGCCCGTCGCGAATTCGACTCTATTCGCGTCTTTGCATTTACTTTGTATATAACTCGCGCGAATAATTAAATTCGCGTTTGGTGTGAACACACCATAAGACTTTTACTCAAGTTGTTTTGAAATTGGTAACTTGTAGTGGAGTTATTTTGGTAGCCTATCTGTACTTTTACTCAAGTGTGGTTTTCAGGTAGGCTACTCCACACCTCTGGTGATATGTGAAATTGTGCTGGTCGAATTCATACTAGAGTAAAACATGATGTCCAGCATCGATTTTCTTTGCTGGCTAGACAGCCTGTAATGTCATTACTATATTTTACTGTTTGTTTGTAATGGCAATTTTATCATTTTCTTCACTACTTCAATGCATATTATATTGTTGAAATGAAAGGTTGAATCATTTAACTCGTTATTCTTTTGTCCGAGCTCATAAATATTTCTTTAAAAGCTCTTTTGGTAGTAAAACAGTTTGCATTTAATTATTTAGCAGACACTTTAATCCAAAGCGACTTACAAATGAGGACGATAGAAGCAATCAAGTGAAACATTATAAGTGTTGTGATAAGCCCCAGATAGTCAAACGCAGTAGACATAGTAAGTTTTTTTTTTTTAAATAAAAAGAAAACAAGTAGACAGAATAGAAACTGAATAGAATGTACGAATGTAGATGCAAAATAATTATTAAGAAATTATCAAGTTTCAAGTTGAATTAACACCATTAAAACAGATAAAGTCAGATCAGATAAAATAAATACAAGCAAAACAATAATAAAAAAAATATCAGATAAAATCAGAGACAAATTATCACCAAGATATCAACAGAAAATAGGAACAACAACAGAAGTCGAATTTAAAAATTAATCATCAAGGGACATTAAAAGCAATGGATAAATAATGAGTTTTAAGCAAAGATGAAAAAAATCTGTATTGTAGGAGCAGATCTAATATGAACTGGTAAACTGTTCCAGCGTTTAGGACCCGTGACAGCAAAGGCACATTCACCTCTTTGTTTAAGTCTGGCTCTGGGAACTTCGAGCAAACTATGACTACCGGAAGAGCTCGAGAAGGGTTATGTGGAGATAGAAGTGCAGATAGATATGAGGGGGCTAAGTTGTTTAGGGACTTAAAAACAAAAACTAGGGTTTTGAACTACACTCTAAACCGGACAGGCAGACAATGCAATGATGCTAACGCAGGTGTAATGTGAGTGGATATACGGAGGCCCAATAAAAGTCTTGCTGACGCATTTTGGACCAACTGGAGATGGGCCAGGGAAGTAGTGTTCATTCCACAATAAAGTGAGTTACAGTAGTCTAACCGTGATGATATAAAAACATGAACTACTCTTTCAAAATCTTGAAAAGAGAGAAAAGACTTAATTTTGGAAAGAAGGCGGAGATGAAAAAAACAGGATCTAACCACTGAATTTACTTGTTTGTCTAGTTTCAGCTCAGCTTCAGTTTTTAACAAGAGTTTTGGCCTGAAATGTGACATGGTGATCATTAACAAACTTTGTTGGAATGCCACTAGGGGGACCAAAGAATATGATTTCCGTTTTCTTTTAGTTTATATTAAGAAAATTTGATGACATCCAGATTTTTATGTCCTCCATACACTCCATTAGAGGGCCCAGGGAGATGTTACGAGCATTTAAGGGGCAAATAATTCTGGGTGTCATCGGCGTAGCAATGGAAAGATACACCATGCTTTCAGAAAATAGAGCCCAATGGGAGCATATATAGAGAAAAAATGGTAGGAGCTAGTATAGATCCCTGCGGGAGATTGGCAGCTGATGACATGAGGTTGCCAAGGCGAACAGAGAATCTCCTGTCCTTTAAATAGGAACTAAACCAGCTTAAAACTGTTCCCGTCATGCCCACATAGCTCTTGAGACGGGCAATGAGAATCTCATGATCGATCAAGTCAAATGCAGTAGTAAGATCTAACATCACCAATATTACACTATCACCCTGGTCAGTTACCATATAAATATCGTTTAAAACTTTTAATAAAGCCGACTCAGTGCTGTGAAATGTTCTAAAACCTGACTGAAATGTTTCATAGATAGAATTTTGAAACAGAAAAGAGTGTAACTGGAATTGAACAACTTTTTCAAGAATTTTAGAAAGAAAAGGCAGATTAGAAATGGGCCTATAATTTGAAGGATCAGCAGGGTCAAGATTTGGTTTCTTAAGAGATGGAACCACCAAAGCATGTTTAAGATCTTGCTGGTATTGTACCCAAACTAAGTGATTTGTTGACAATCGCCAGAAGACTAGGCCCCAAGGTATCAAACAGTTTTTTTGCGAGAGGGAATGATATCAAATCCTCCATACACTCCATTAGAGGGCCCAGGGAGATGTTACTTGAGCGTTTAAGGGGCAAATAAATCTGGGTGTCATCGGCATAGCAATGAAAAGATACACCATGCTTTCGGAAAATAGAGCCCAATGGGAGCATATATAGAGAAAAAATGGTAGGAGCTAGTATAGATCCCTGCGGGAGATTGGCAGCTGATGACATGAGGTTGCCAAGGCGAACAGAGAATCTCCTGTCCTTTAAATAGGAACTAAACCAGCTTAAAACTGTTCCCGTCATGCCCACATAGCTCTTGAGACGGGCAATGAGAATCTCATGATCGATCAAGTCAAATGCAGTAGTAAGATCTAACATCACCAATATTACACTATCACCCTGGTCAGTTACCATATAAATATCGTTTAAAACTTTTAATAAAGCCGACTCAGTGCTGTGAAATGTTCTAAAACCTGACTGAAATGTTTCATAGATAGAATTTTGAAACAGAAAAGAGTGTAACTGGAATTGAACAACCTTTTCAAGAATTTTAGAAAGAAAAGGCAGATTAGAAATGGGCCTATAATTTGAAGGATCAGCAGGGTCAAGATTTGGTTTCTTAAGAGATGGAACCACCAAAGCATGTTTAAGATCTTGCTGGTATTGTACCCAAACTAAGTGATTTGTTGACAATCGCCAGAAGACTAGGCCCCAAGGTATCAAACAGTTTTTTTGCGAGAGGGAATGATATCAAATGAGCAAAAAGTTGGTTTTAATTGAACAATGATTTCTTGTAGGGCAGGCAATGAGATGGGTTCAAAAACACTCCAGATGAGAGTGCAAGTGAGAGGTTTGGGAGTGTTAATATTGATTTTGACAGTCTGAGGTCGCTGATCAGTGATCTTATTAAGGAAAAATCTGAGGAAGTATTCGTGTTAAAGATGATACTTTTTGAACTTTTGCATGTGGATTGAGAACCGAGTCAATAACAGAAAGAAAAAAAATCCTAGATTTATGACAACTTTGATAAATAATGTCTGCGTAACAATAAATTTTTGCAGTTTTTGCTGCTTTTTGGAAATTAGATAATGCAACCTGCAGAGCTTCATAGTTAACTTGAAGTTTAGACTTTCTCCATTTACATTCTGCTTTTCTGCATTTCCGCCGAAGAGAGAGAGTATTTTCATTTAACCAGGGCATTGTTAACAATTATGTTAACAATTAGAAATGATCTTACATGATTTCAAAACACTACCCTCGTGTATATAAACTAGGATAATATAAATGCCTTGAGTGAAGTCGGCGGTTTAAAGCAATATTTTATTAAATCAAGCAAATTCACAGAAATATTGTTATATATGAACAAAGAGCTCACTAGCATGACAGCAAAATCTAGGAAACAAAGTGTAAGGAAAACAAACATGCAGCTAACAATTAGACGGGAAAAAATGATAAGAATGGTGAAACCACAGTAAACAAATTCAAATAGTGTGTTTCAAAGAACGAACAAAATTATGGAAACATATAAAACTGTTCTGGTTTTATAGTGTAACACAATGAAAAACTTTGTGGTTTGAACAACGGTGTGATGAGGCCTAGAACAGTATACGCGGATCAAGTCAAGATATCTACCAATTTTAGGTATACTTACCAGGGATCAATATGGTGTATGATAGAGTTAGAACAAGCATTTGTGTATGTGTTGTCAGGTTTTATTTTATTTACTTATTGTCACTATAAAGTTTTGCATGTTTATATTCATTCTGTTTACTGAATTTGTCTTAGTGACTCAATGCAATGTTTTTTTAAAAGACAATGCAGAGAACTGTTTGAGTAACAAACTACTCTCGTCTCTGTGACATTTACTGTCAAGTTTTCACTGCTTTCAGATACCCAACTACTCGGAACCTGTAACTCTATCATAATTATTTAAAAATACATACAAGCTTCATCCCTGACACCTTTGTAACTGACTAAAAACTAAAGCTAAACAAACATTTACAATTGTGAAAAAATAAGAGATGGTAAACAAATTTGTTATCCTGCTGATGAGGGACAAACACTGCTTACCACATGTTTTCTTAAAGAGGAACAGATTATTAAGACAAACATGACAACACTCTGTTGCAGTTGTACCTGTTTCCTGGATCAATATACTATTTGAAGAGAACTGAACTGATCTGGATGATGACATCACTGAATCAATGATGAACCGACCTTAACTGGAAAATTAATTGTTTTCTATTGTCTTTTGCATTATCAGCACACATTTTGCTGTTTAACACTGTAAAGCTGCTTTGACACAATCTGTATTGTATAAAGCGCTATATAAATAAAGGTGACTTGACTCGCTACATCGTAAGAGGAATGGCATCTACTCTAATATAAGTCAGCGGAGACCATGTCAACTAGATGCACCACAGAGGACAGATCCCCTGCAAAGACCTCGTCACCTCAATGACCATCAGCAAAAGACCACGGGAACCAGACCCGTGCTTGTCCTCTGCACAATCTGACCTGTGTTGCAGCCTGGAATTAAACCACGCCATGCTGGTGACTGATTGCCCAGACCCTATTGGAAGAGAGCTGAACTGGATGATGACATCACTGAATCATCAATGAACTGACTTTAGCTGAAAAATGACTCTTTTTTTTATTGTCCTCTTGCATTATTGACAAACTATTTTCCTGTTTGACACTGTAAAGCTGCTTTGACACAATCTGTATTGTATAAAGCGCTATACAAATAAAGGTGACTTGACTTGAAGCTAAAGAAGGGACTTCCTCCATTAGCTCAACTTGTGACCCCCACAATCAGTGTCGCCACGCCACCCCAGAAACAGTGGGACCCGAACCACAAGGTGCAGATGATTGGCTCCATTCTCCCATAAAAAGAGCCAGACAGGAGCAGAGCTTCCTCATTATGAAGCGATCATAGTGAGGGCATGCAAGTGTTCTCCGCTCCCAAACAGATAACACACAAAGCATGTTTGTCATCTCCTGTAATATAACAGAATCATACACTTTCTGAAACTCATTTTCTTTCGTAACAGTGGATTCACACATGCACACACAAACAAAGCAGCTTCCTGAAGATAAGCTGATGATTTTATGTGGGCGCCCATAGTATGCTGCATATTTAACTGCCGTAGCTAATCAAGATTGCAGTGTTCCGTGAAAGGGAACTGTATTCTGTAAAGTACTGTACCATACAAATAAAGGTGACTTGACTTGATGAGAAGAATATTAGAATAACTTGAAACACAGGAGACGAAGGGTAACCAGAGAAGTCAGGTAAATCCAGAAATAGTAACTGGAGTGGTCTGTGGAGAGGAAGACCGTGTGACAATGTATTAATGAAAAGATTACGTTTTAGTAATGGGATGGATGTTTAACTGAAAAGATGAATGTTTACAGTATGCACGTTTGTCATCTTAGGAGACAATTCATGTTACATATTTTTCATGTTGTTTTGAGGTAAATAAGATTTAAAAAAAATTTTTTTTTTTAAACAGTACATTTTAAGTAATTTCGCTAGAACTATAAGACTGATGTTTGCATGTTTCTGTTGTTAAACACAGGACACATCTAAAAAAAATTTCCCTGAAATTTTATTTTTAATGATCAAAAGGCACAGAATTGTTGAAATGACATCTCAGATTAGGTTTTTGCCAAGTACGATTGCTCTTTGAAGGAATTTGACTTAGCAAACAGACATTAAATAAGAAATACAGGAAGCAAAAGACAGACAGAAGCAGAAAGAAACTGTAAGTAACTAATTAAGGGTGACCCAGAGTAATCAAACCAGGTTACAAAATCTTGAATCGGCCACCAATACATTTCTACAGGTTTATTTCAGTTGTTACAATAAGTGATGTGTTTACAGATAGCTAATTCTAAATGTACAAAGGAAGAACACAACAAAGAATAACTGAAACAGCTTTTTAATTTTTTTATTTATTTTTTGTCTCGAGATCCCTGGATTCATTGCTTCACAGACAGAACAGATACAAACACTGCCTTATAGTATGTTTCTAATATATGTCACATCAGGTGTATATACACATATTCTTATGATATATACTCTTCCTTATCAGTAAAGGTAAAACCTAAAAACAATATAAAATAAGGCAATATCAGCAACTCTCTTATATAGCCTGAAATTAAAACAGCTATATGTGAGTCAGAATTACAGAGATTGCATGTGGAAAGATGCAGATACATTTCATATCAACAAAAATATTTTCTTCATAGATAACACATCATGAAATACATGGGAGCGCAACAAAAGACATAAAAAAACAGGTTTAACACGTAAAAAATACTATTCCCAACACAGACCTGATTTCGTTAAGCAGAGGTTAGATTGGTGATGTGTCTCCAGTTTCAATGAGCTCATCTAAACTCAACAAAATCTGGGTTAGAGATGGTTATTATAAAACTTCTTGCATAAAAATATTACAAAAGCTCCAAATGTTCTAGTTAAAAGTAAAGTTAGAATGGATACGGTACAATTCATCTCCAATGAAAAAGGGGAAAAGAGTCAACAGGGGATGAGGAAGACACCAGACGAAGTCTCCCCCAAAGTACCAGTATAAATAATTGTATATGATTTGGTTTGTGTTTATTCAGCTGGTTCTCCTGTATCTCCTTTAGTTTTGGGTTCCTGCCACCATTCAGCAAGGAAAGACTCCTCGTAGTCCCCGATTCCCTCAAACTCTTCATCAGGAGTACTTGACAGAGCTGATGCTGCTTCCTCTGAACTTACAGTATCCTGTTAACAAACACACAGTTAATAAACACATGATAATATTATCAGTCTAATTCATAGGACAATAGGACACACTCAAAAACATATCTGCCTATTGACCATTTTAACAGCTATTTGCCGGTTTAAGGAAGTGATGTCTTTGATCCTTGGACATTTCCGGTTAGTTGTCCCACCCATTCAAACCATAAACAGTGATATTGCAGTAATTTATTTAATCATGCAATTAAAAAGTCAGAATTAAATTTAGGACCATGTTATTCAGTGGTTGGATGCTCTCTCAGGCCCTAAACTAATCTGCTTTTACACCAAGCTAGTTTGCCTGAAGCTTACCTGTTCGTACCCAATAACACTCGGGACAAAACCAGCTCAACCTGGAGATTGTTAAAGCTGGCAAAGGTTTCCTGGTTGGCATCAGTCCAATATTCCTTTCCAGTGACAAAACAATCACCAAATCATCAAGATGATTTTTAATCTTTTAGAAAGGGAGACATTATCATGATTGACAGAGGGTTCCGTTTCCGTGAATATTTTGCTATTAAATGTGTCCAGCTTCTCATACCAGCTTCAACCCTTGGAAAGGCACATCATCCAAGACGGGAAGTGTCAACCCAACTTCTTCCACTTTCAAACTCATGACAAGTTACCTGGTTTGAGGTAAAAGCCTTCTCTAGCCATTTGTTCATTGTTCTTACCCCAAGCTATGGCTCGTGCATTTCTGCTGGATGTGCAGCCCATGATTTTTAATATCATGCTAACTTGACTTGTCTTACATTTTAACACGTCGTTAAAGTGCGACCACTTCATTCGCGACCACACGCAGGGCTCAGATGTCATAGACGGAGCATTCAAACCCACTTTCACACACTTCACCTAATCTAAGCACAAACATTTCGAAATGTATAATTGCATATACCATAGGGAATGATGGCGCAAACAATTCATTTACTAGCAATTTAATATATTTACATAAATATACAGACTGACCTGGCCAAGCAAGTGCAATGTCTATTAATAACCTCCTTGGTCACCTTAACTGCTTTGATTAGTTGGGGTCTGAATAGGGTTGGGAATCGGATACTTGTTGTCAAATTAAAATTTCGATTCCGCCTATGCGCTTTTTTTTTCTTCATCTGTGAGGACCGGACCTAGCGATCTGCCAGGACCTTGCTCGCTAATCTAAGCGCTCCAAAGTTTGGCAACATTTGCGATCAGAAGCCAAAAAAGCTAAGTATAATATCTGTGATAGCTAAACATGTTGCAAGAGAGGTGTCACCACCAACATGACAAAGCACTTTAATTTAATAGATCGTTAAAGATCGCGAACACGATTCAAACACCAACGTGATTCTATTCCTAAATTGCCGCTGACCTAAAGAGAGCAGCTGTCTGTCATGAATGAAACAGCTTCACAGTCTTTTCAGCCACACAGTATCATTATTTCTGTGTTACAAACACTCAAATCACAGAAGTACTGGGATAAAAGTTTATAGTTCAGATATAAAATGTGTGTATGATGTGTATGGTAGCAATTAAAGTAGAGTAAATCACCTTTTGAAAATAATTTGACGCTTCAAATGAAGATTATCGATTACATTGTTACGCGAGTAGGTAGCGAAAAGGGGCTGTTAAAATGTATTTGTCTTTGAATCACAAGAGAGATTCGTTCAAGAACGCTGATTCATCCAG
>NW_015644616.1:104531-104613 GCF_001515625.1 Sinocyclocheilus rhinocerous | reverse complement strand
CAAAAAAGCTAAAAAAGCTAAGTATAATATCTGTGATAGCTAAACATGTTGCAAGAGAGGTGTCACCACCAAGCACTTTAAT
>NW_015644616.1:99976-104379 GCF_001515625.1 Sinocyclocheilus rhinocerous | reverse complement strand
TGACCTAAAGAGAGCAGCTGTCTGTCATGAATGAAACAGCTTCACAGTCTTTTCAGCCACACAGTATCATTATTCCTGTGTTACAAACATTCAAATCACAGAAGTACTGGGATAAAAGTTTATAGTTCCGATATAAACTGTGTGTGCGATGTGTACGGTAGCGTTTAAAATAGAGTAAATCACCTTTTGAAAGTAATTTGACACTTCAAATGAATATTTATCGATTACATTATGGTGGTGAAAAGGGGCTGTTAAAATGTATTTGTCTTTGAATCACAAGAGATTCGTTCAAGAACGCGGATTCATCCAGTAATGAAACAAGTACATCTTGAGTGAGTCATTTAATCATTAATTCATAAATTACATGTGATTTTGTTTAGTTGTCTTAATGTTTTTTCTTCAGAATCATGAGAGAACCACAACTTCCATTGGGGAAAAACAAAAAACAAAAACGAAATGTATCCAGAATCATGCAGTTCTATTTTGCACACAGCTCTTAAAGAGTAAATTTTTTTCATGTAGCCTGTTGATTTTTGTTCATGGTATTCAGCTGCAACTAAATGGTTTGCAAAAAAGAGACACAGGATAAATGTTTAATATCATTATTTAATCACATTGGAATCGAAACTGGGAATCGAAAAGAATCAGAATCGATAAGCAGAATCGGAATCGGAATTGATAAAATTCAAATGATACCCAACCCTAGGTCTGAAAGACACTTAACTTTCAGTTCATGTATATGACCGCACTGACTGACACCATCGGATGAGAAGAAAACTTGAACTGAATTAGGTTGGATTACAGCACTATCATCTTCTGTAGAGCTGCTTTACAGCTGAATCACATCTTGCAACATTGACGTTGGACTTGTAAGTTTTGAAGAACCTCAGACACTTTGATCTTCTGAGATACGGACAATACACACACAGTGCATTAACATACAGGCATCCATTTCGACATCTCACTGAGAGAAGATGTGGGAAAAACTCCTCACCCATCCTTTTCATCCACTTCCTTCCCCTCACTCAGAATGGTCAAGAGCATAATATAATGTTCTACATGAATGCAAGTGATATTCACAGTCATGTTTGGCATCATTTGAATTGTCTCAAGTCGACTGGTACATTGGTCTCAATCTTACAAGGAGTAGACTAAAAGTTAATACAGATCCTAAGAGTTTAGAGATATTTTGCTCACTGTAGAGGGTGTGTCATTTCCCAGTGTCTTTCATGCAAATTGCCATCTGTCCCCAAAAGGTGTAAACTCTACTTAATTAATGCAAATTCCATTTGTTAGTTTCTGTCTCCATTTGGGGGATGTTTGTATTTGTCTTAGCACTTAAGTGAATGTTGCAAGAAGATCGGGGCTCTTCTGTAGCCAGATGACTCTATACTATGTATTTTCCTGAAGTCAGGTATGCATCTTTTACTCTTAGAATTATCTGTGAGAATTTGATGTCTTGTATTGATTTGATATCTCTGAATTGACTATGCAACAGGCATATTTAACATATTTACCTGACTGATAATAAATTGTTACATTTGATTTTATTCTGATTTACTCTGAAATTATTTTCTCAAGTAGATTAAATGAAAGCATATGTTTCCGCAAATCTGCGTCCAGGGTTAAGTACATACTAGATCTCAGGTTAGATAGAGCATGGGGCACATCAGGTGAGATACTAGATTTCTGACTAACTGCTTGACTTTAGTTAAGTTGTTATGCAGTTGGATTAACTATGGGGGGCTAGACAAAATACTACTGGAGTACTGGTGAGCATGGTTCGGCATACTTCATAGTACTAGCCATAACCTCTGGTTATTGTCTCATCTTTATTCAAGTTGTTATATAGTTAGATTAACTACAGGGAGCTAGATAAAAACACTACTGAAGTAGGCTATTAGCATATTTCATAGTGCTAGCCATAACCTCTGATTATTGTTTGAGCTTTAACTAAGTTGTTACATATGTAACTGTAGGGGGCTTAACAGAACCACTATTTAAAGGGGTCATATGATGCGTTTTCATGTTTTCCTTTTACTTTAGTGTGTTTTGTAGCTGTTTGTGCATGTAAAAGATCTGCTAAGTTACAAATCTCAAAGTCTCCCACAAAAGGATTTTTTCTATCTAAAAGAGAAGGCTAATCCAGATCTGCCGAAAACACCTCGATTGAATTCTCCCTCACATATCTACGTCACTATGTGGAAATATTTGCATAATACTACCCAAATGGATACGCAAAGAAAGAAGGTGTGGTTTAAGGTATCACAGTAGTGTTGTTGCCGCTATGCCATGGAGACGCTTTGTATTTCAATGCAAAAGCACTTTTTTTGGCTTTCCGAAAATGGATGCAATTAGGAGTCAGTGGTTAACTTTTATTTACAACACTGTCCCAGAACAGTACAACCCAAGTGTTCGAGTGTGTGCAGCACATTTTACGGAGGAAAGTTTCCTGAACCTGGGAGAGTAAAAGGCAGGCTGTGCAGAAAGGCTGTTTTTAAAAAATGGGGCAATTTCAACTTTGCTGGGACAATCTGGCACTTCTGAATCAGAGCCCGTAAGTATGTTTTATAATTTGCTATTGACTGTTCAAATGCGGAGTTTGGTGAAGTGTAGAGTAACACATTATTTGTCGTTCCTACGACCACAAGTGCAGACAGAGATGGATTTATGTTTACAAACGTAGTATCCTCTGTTCTCTGCTTATAACTGACGACAAAAAGACGACAAACATGATTGACTACGTGTTCTGCTTCACACTGGACATTCAAGTAGAGCTGAAGCAGGACATGCCTTTTGTGATATAGTAAAACTGTCGACATTATTAACTGTTCTTATAATTGCTTTGGAAGCTAAAGCTCACGATTATGGTAAGGGGCATTACATTTCCGACACACGCTTGAGATGTTCGGCTAATCACAACACACTCTTAATGTTTTTTCTTCAGAATCATGAGAGAACCACAACTTCCATTGGGGAAAAACAAAAAACAAAAACGAAATGTATCCAGAATCATGCAGTTCTATTTTGCACACAGCTCTTATTTTTTTCATTTTTTTCATGTAGCCTGTTGATTTTTGTTCATGGTATTCAGCTGCAACTAAATGGTTTGCACACAGGATACACTGTCGCCTTCTGGCTTGCTTAGTTGGGGTCTGAGAGTCAATTAACTTTCAGAAATGTATAAATATGACCACACTGACAGACACCATCAGATGAGAACAACACTTGAACTGAAATAAAATGGATGATGGCGCTATCATCTTCTGTAGAGCTGCTTTACAGCTGAATCACATCTTGCAACATTGACGTTGGACTTGTAAGTTTTGAAGAACCTCAGACACTTTGATCTTCTGAGATACGGACAATACACACACAGTGCATTAACATACAGGCATCCATTTCGACATCTCACTGAGAGAAGATGTGGGAAAAACTCCTCACCCATCCTTTTCATCCACTTCCTTCCCCTCACTCAGAATGGTCAAGAGCATAATATAATGTTCTACATGAATGCAAGTGATATTCACAGTCATGTTTGGCATCATTTGAATTGTCTCAAGTCGACTGGTACATTGGTCTCAATCTTACAAGGAGTAGACTAAAAGTTAATACAGATCCTAAGAGTTTAGAGATATTTTGCTCACTGTAGAGGGTGTGTCATTTCCCAGTGTCTTTCATGCAAATTGCCATCTGTCCCCAAAAGGTGTAAACTCTACTTAATTAATGCAAATTCCATTTGTTAGTTTCTGTCTCCATTTGGGGGATGTTTGTATTTGTCTTAGCACTTAAGTGAATGTTGCAAGAAGATCGGGGCTCTTCTGTAGCCAGATGACTCTATACTATGTATTTTCCTGAAGTCAGGTATGCATCTTTTACTCTTAGAATTATCTGTGAGAATTTGATGTCTTGTATTGATTTGATATCTCTGAATTGACTATGCAACAGGCATATTTAACATATTTACCTGACTGATAATAAATTGTTACATTTGATTTTATTCTGATTTACTCTGAAATTATTTTCTCAAGTAGATTAAATGAAAGCATATGTTTCCGCAAATCTGCGTCCAGGGTTAAGTACATACTAGATCTCAGGTTAGATAGAGCATGGGGCACATCAGGTGAGATACTAGATTTCTGACTAACTGCTTGACTTTAGTTAAGTTATGCAGTTGCATTAACTATGGGGGCCTAGACAAACTACTATTGGAGTACTAGCATGGTTCGGGCATACTTCATAGTACTGGCCATGACCTCTGGATATTGTCTCAGCTTTAATTAAGTTATACATTGTAGCGTCTGGACCGATCAGACACACAATATATATTTTGTTAGTTATATTTAACAAATACTCTGTAACACCCCTCAGTTAACAAGCCATATGAGGGCCTATGGACCCTT
>NW_015644616.1:72410-99729 GCF_001515625.1 Sinocyclocheilus rhinocerous | reverse complement strand
TAGCTCTTAAGTGAATGTTGCAAAAATATCAGGGTTCTTCTGTAGCCAGATGACTCTATACTATGTATTTTCCTGAAGTCAGGTATGCATCTTTTACTCTTAGAATTATCTGTGAGAATTTGATGTCTTGTATTGATTTGATATCTCTGAATTGACTATGCAACAGGCATATTTAACATATTTACCTGACTGATAATAAATTGTTACATTTGATTTTATTCTGATTTACTCTGAAATTATTTTCTCAAGTAGATTAAATGAAAGCATATGTTTCCGCAAATCTGCGTCCAGGGTTAAGTACATACTAGATCTCAGGTTAGATAGAGCATGGGGCACATCAGGTGAGATACTAGATTTCTGACTAACTGCTTGACTTTAGTTAAGTTGTTATGCAGTTGGATTAACTATGGGGGGCTAGACAAAATACTACTGGAGTACTGGTGAGCATGGTTCGGCATACTTCATAGTACTAGCCATAACCTCTGGTTATTGTCTCATCTTTATTCAAGTTGTTATATAGTTAGATTAACTACAGGGAGCTAGATAAAAACACTACTGAAGTAGGCTATTAGCATATTTCATAGTGCTAGCCATAACCTCTGATTATTGTTTGAGCTTTAACTAAGTTGTTACATATGTAACTGTAGGGGGCTTAACAGAACCACTATTTAAAGGGGTCATATGATGCGTTTTCATGTTTTCCTTTTACTTTAGTGTGTTTTGTAGCTGTTTGTGCATGTAAAAGATCTGCTAAGTTACAAATCTCAAAGTCTCCCACAAAAGGATTTTTTCTATCTAAAAGAGAAGGCTAATCCAGATCTGCCGAAAACACCTCGATTGAATTCTCCCTCACATATCTACGTCACTATGTGGAAATATTTGCATAATACTACCCAAATGGATACGCAAAGAAAGAAGGTGTGGTTTAAGGTATCACAGTAGTGTTGTTGCCGCTATGCCATGGAGACGCTTTGTATTTCAATGCAAAAGCACTTTTTTTGGCTTTCCGAAAATGGATGCAATTAGGAGTCAGTGGTTAACTTTTATTTACGAGACGCTTTGTATTTCTATGCGAAATCAAAAGCACTTTTTTTGGCCTTCCGAAAGTGGACGCAATTAGGAGTCAGTGGTTAACATTTATTTACAACACTGTCCCAGAACAGTACAACCCAAGTGTTCGAGTGTGTGCAGCACATTTTACGGAGGAAAGTTTCCTGAACCTGGGAGAGTAAAAGGCAGGCTGTGCAGAAAGGCTGTTTTTAAAAAATGGGGCAATTTCAACTTTGCTGGGACAATCTGGCACTTCTGAATCAGAGCCCGTAAGTATGTTTTATAATTTGCTATTGACTGTTCAAATGCGGAGTTTGGTGAAGTGTAGAGTAATGCATATTGTTTGTCATTCTTACGATTCACTACATGTTCTGCTTCACACTGGACGCTTAAGTAGAGTTGAAGCAGGACGTGCCCGTTGTTATAGTAAACTGACAACATTATTAACTGTTCTTATAATTGCTTTGGAAGCTAAAGCTCACGATTATGGTAAGGGTCATTACATTTCCGACACATGCTTGAGATGTTCTGCCAATCACAATGCACTGGGTCAGTTGGCCAATCAGAACACACTGCGCTTTTCGAAGGAGGGGCTTTGTAGAAATAGTTTTAGAAAGACTGTGCATAGAGGATCTGCAATAATGAACAGTACGTGAAAAATAATAAATTTTTTGAACATTAAAGCATGCTAACATATTCTATTACACCCACACAAAATAATGAGCTTTGAAAATAGCATCATATGACCCCTTTAAAGAATGGTAAGCATGAGGTGGCCTATTAAATAGAAGCCATAACCTCCAACTAATGATCAGACTGGAGAGTTTGTGATCGTGAGATCCGCTTACACCGGCTGGCACAAGAACCTCTGAGTGACATAGATTCCTAATAAACGAGTAAAATATAAAGTAAAGAATTAAATAGAATTCTCAAATGTCAGAAGAAGAAGAATTAGATATGGATAAACAACTAATTTCCATTTCAACCTAAATTCGAGCCACAATTAGAAAAGGTTGTAGCGCCAAACACTCGTCCAAAACTTAAATTCGAGGTCATAATAAAATGGAGGCAGATAAGAGTTTAATAGAAACTAAATTACTTTGTGCACCGAAAAGACTAAACACACAGGAAACCTTCAGCCACCATTGGATACCTTCATTGGGCTAATTGGCTGGACCTTACAGACTGAACTGAAACAACACTGAACTGAATAACGTTGCAACATTGCTGCCTTTTGTAGAACTGCTTACAGTTGAATTGCACTCATTTAAAAAAATTTATCTGTCATGAACTCGTTTGAGGTAAATAATGATACTATTGTTTTTTAGAGCTTCTTTACAGCAGAATCTGAATTGTCTTAGTTGAGTTTCCATAATTGATTCTGCTATTTTTTTTTTGTTTATTTCCGTGACACTGGTCAGACACAAACTTAGTACTTATGAACTTATATGTACTGGACACATTGAATGCAAATTTCAAGTATAGTATAGCATAGCATAGTAAATGTCAAAAATGTGAGCATGTGCTTAAGTTTTTCTGTAGACTGAACCATATTTTAGTTTATTACATATTTACCAGGTATGCATTACTAGTTATGTAATTAAATCCAATGTTATTTTCACTTTGGCATAAAATAAAAATGATACGATTATTCTGCATAGAAACATTGTAGTATCAAATGTTTTATCTCAATATTGCAACCATGTTATTTCATATTTGTCAGAAATAGAAACACTTGAAATTAATTTATATTTAATTCAAAACATGTTGATTTCAACAGATCACACAAATACTTTGCTATTTGTTATACAGATGGTACTCACTCAAAATGAGCTTTTTACTGCCACAGGTACTGACGCATTTGCAGCTTTTGACCAGTTATCAGGTGAACATATCAAAGCAGATTTTCACGAGTAGCAGTCAACTTTGCTTAGCTAGATTTGACGGTTGCAAAGAAATACACAATAATTAAAATTATTCCTATTCACTGAAGCAAATTTAGTACTAATGAACTTAGCAACGAATTCAAGCAGCGTAGTAAATGTCAAGACTGTGAGTGTGTGCTTATGTTTTACACTATGCTACACAGTACTACACCGTATTCTAAATATTTACACATTTAACACGTGTGCAGTATTATCATTAAATTATATGTTATTACCATAAAACAAAGAGAAGGAACATTAAAAGTGGTAGCCTGTTCAATACATGGATTTATTAATATTTATCACAAATACAAATGTTTAAAATTTACATTTAATAATTCTGCTAATAAAACTGCATGCATTTCAATATGTCATGCACACAATCTGTTCTTTTATTAACAGATAACTGTACTCCTGCACATAAAGTGGGGAAAAGGTATCTGTATACGAATTAAGAAATCATTGAGCATTTTTTTTTTGAGCAATTTTTTAAATTAAAACATGAGAATTATACAGTATTTCAGTCCCATTATTTAACTAGGCTAAAACAAGAAACAAATAAATAAATGTGGCTATGATTTAGTTGAAACAATGGAACTAAAAAGACCAGATGGATTAATAAAAAATCCTCACATTTAATCTCATTTAAACATTATCTCATTATAATAAACAAAGTGTACACACAATAAAAATAATAGATTCATTTTGCTGTGTAGTCAGCTTCAGTTATTATAGTTAAATAATTGACAACTTTAGTGATTTTAAAAGGAACATTTACTAGCTTTCTCTATAAAATCCACGATTTGAGTAAAACCGGTATATTGTGTAACAACCGGTGCATGTTGTTCGAAGCTAATCGACCTTGCAAGAAACCAGTCTGATCGTAATGGGTCAAGCTATCAATGTATGGTTCCATTCAGTAAACGAATGCTTTGGCTAGGATCTTAGCATCACTACAAATCAAAGAAATTGGCCAGTAATTTGAGCAACTTAATGGATCTTTATCCTTTTTAAGCAATGGAGTGATGAGGGCTACATTTTGGTCTCTGCAAAGTATACCATAATCAATGGCATAGTTCGTGGAGTTCATAATTAAGGGCCCCGCAATGTCCCAAATAGCTAGGCAGAACTCAGGAGGAATACCATCAGGCCTGGGTGATTTGCCTTAAATGATTTATGAATTTCCTTCAGTGTAAGAGGAGCCTCTAGGAGCAAATATTGGCAGAGTAGTGAGATCCAAAACGTCAAAAAAATCTTTACATTTTTCGCTGTCAAGGGAAACCTCAGATGAATGTAATAATTAATTAAATTATTTAAACACATTGTTAAAAACCATCTATTAGGTCTAGCTACGTGAAAATAGTTTTTTACTTTGTCCTACGAATTATGAACTCAGCTTTAGACAAAGATAGAGAATTGTATTCCAGTTTCAATAGATCGAGAGCTTGTCAGAAAAAGCACGGGCCTGTTGGCATTCTAGATCATGTATGTTATTTTCTAGCTCCTCAAATCATTTATTCCTAGAGGCCTTAATCTTGGAAGAATATGAGATACAATTACCTCGTAGGAAACATTTTGTATTCGGTATTCCAGTTAGGACTATAGCCCAGCCAGGAGAGCTCTCTCTCCCATACTGGAAGTATCTTCAGGGGTTTATAGGAACATGCAATTAATTGCTTTAAATGAAGGAGACTATGCTTAGTAGGTTTCCTATGTGTTCAATCCACTTTAACAGCAGATGTTCATCTAAAACAGAGTTTCAGGCACACTGTACACTTATATCGCAGACCTTAACTTTAAATAAATTACAAAGAAGGAACCTGGCACGAAATAATCTGTTTGAATGTCCTGGAATGAACAAAGTCTTACACATTAAACCTATACTGCAAAAAGTAAACACACCCTTTTTTGTATGAGCTTTTTGTAAATGCTTACACATTCTTTTTATGTAAAACCATAACAGCACGGAAGCACAGTAATAAAGCAGAGAGTGGGCTCCTTAGTACACAGGCCACCACACACCACTGCATTTACCATTCAAGAAATATAGTTGACTTATTTTAGGGTTATTTTATCTAATGTACTGTGCTATTAAATAACACACTTGAGGTTTACCTCATCATCTGTCTGTAAATAATTCTGTGCGAACTCCAGAAGTTCCCTCAGTTTGGTAGTTTGATTGAAATATGTAAGAGCTTCCTGCATGGACACAAAGACAGAGATGTTAAAACAGTAGGTGTAAAAAGACAACCTGAACAAAACCAGAACATTTTCAAATGAATGTCCATTATCAGGTCACTTCAGAATGGCTAGCTGAGTTATCTGTTGGCTAGAAGTAGTTATCTGTTAAACCCTGTAAAAACATAGAAGAGATACCTTTATCAATAGTTTCTGTCATGAGGATGTGTGTGTGGATTTGTTGAGGATGTGCAACAAATGTTCAATGAACCATAAACAATAATTCCACAAGTACCATTACTGACTAGCTGTGGCAAACCATGTGTATCTATGTGTTCCCCCAGACATGTTCAAGAACTTACAAGTGCCTTGCTGGATTAGTGGGGTAACATCTCATAGCAAGAACTAGCAAATCTGGTTCAGTCCATGAGGATGAGAAGCACTGTTGTACTAAAAAGCACTTGGTGGCCACACCAGATACTGACTGCTGCTTTTGATATTGACAAAATAAAAGCATTTGAATGTGAGAGGATGTTTCTGCTTTTGTTAAGTTTATTTGCAAAACAGTAAAGTATAGCAAAAGAACAATTGATTATGACACTTATAAACTACGTAATATGCAAAACTATGTTATAAATTATAAATTAATAGATGTATTTTGAAATAGACTGTATAACAAATAAAAAGTAAAATGATTGCAACAAATGTGCATGTGTTTTGTCTTTTATATTTCAAAACCAGGTGTTTTATACAGCTCACATCCCCTATTATCTCTCTTATCTCTCCACTAGACATGTTATACAATGCTTGCTGTTAATGTACATTCATCTAGGTAATCCCATATAATTATTTTGCTATCACACATTTATGAGAGAAAATATCTAGATGTTGGTGTGGCAGCAAGATAAAAAGATATAGCAAAGACTTGAAAGAAAAAAAAAACACACGCACATTTGTTACGATCACTTTACTTTTCATGTGAGTGTATTTCAACATACATACTGTAACATTCATTTAAATTTTGCATAGTATGTACTTTCACCGGGTATGCTAAAGGCAAAATCATTGCTGCTAAAAATCTGTTGAAGAGATTAAAAAGGACCAAAGTTCTTAAGCTTCTTTTACAGCAGTCACTCATTTTTTTCTCTATTTTTTTATATTTTGTGATTCTTTGTTTTTGTTTGTGAAATTATTATTTTTTGCTCAGTACATTGTGCTAAACGTTTTTCTTTTACAATACCTTACAGTACTTAAATTTAAGTGACATGGATTTGATTCCGTAGCCAAGAGAAACAACAACAAAAATGTATCTGCCTGTACTTTTATGGGGAAATTGTTGAGCATCAGAAGCATTACCCTTACTACATATTTGTCATTTTGGTAAGATATGATATGCGTGTGTGTGTGTGTGTGTGTGTGTGTATTTACTGGTCGTGGTTTGAAATGCTCGTCCTGCAGTCCCCACTGTTGTCTGTGGAATCTGTAGTAGGCCATGTTCTGCTGCATCACTTGATCGTCTGCATCAAACAGCATATAGCTTGCTGCACACAACGCTGCATTTCGCACATCATTTACTAGAAGGACAAATGAATAAAAGTCATTTATAAAGTGACTGTTTTAATAAAAACCTTTTTTTCAATTAAGTCTATGGGAGTATTTGTTCTTGGTCTATCTCTTGTGATTGGATTGCTATCTGATTGAGTTTGAACATTCCATTTACACTTGGCCATATAAATGTGTTTTCACAAACTGGATTTGAATTTGCAAATGCCACACTATATGCCACACAAATTCATAGGGCTTTCACAAAATTTGATACAGTATCAGCAACAGATGTTATGCACTGCATTTTATCACCAGTGCAACATTTTCAAAATCAAATATCACAATCTGAGAGAGAGCACTTGTGGAATAAAAAATAGTGGCTAACACTTTCTATGAAGTCCGTATTTATAATACATTAATACAGTATTCTTAAGGCATTATAATGAATGCATAGTGTATTATAAAAAACCTTATAATATATTGTATTATCTCATGAGTAATCATAACAACAGTTTTAATGCATTATAATATTTACTTATTTGTGGTTATAGCTTTTAATATTATGATGATTTATAACACACAATGAACAGAATGCATCCACTTAGCTTACAATGGATTATATTTCCCATAGTTATAATGTATTATAAGTCTCCTATCTTGCCATTGTTAACTTGTTACTTTACTTAAAGCACACAAAGACTACTTATAAATAATAACAACAACGACAACAAAAATAATAATAAAATAATATTTTTTTTCTTAAACAGCCATAAGATCAGATATCTGATCAGATGAATGTGTAATATGGCACATTTGATTTTAACTATATTTATTGTAATATCAGTAAGATAGTAAGATACTGTACAGATCTTAAATAAATAATGTCAAGATATTAGGCTTATAATCCATTATAAATTAAGTGGATTTAACATGGTGTTTATTGCGTGTTATAAATAATCATACTCATAAAAGCTATAAGTAAATTTTATAATTCATTATAATTGCTGTTATGATTATTTATGAGATGAAACAACATATTATACGTTTTTTTTAATAATGCATTATGCATTCATTATAATACCTTAAGAATACCCTTATAATGTGTTATAAAAATGGGCTTCATAGAAAGTGTTACCAAATAGTCCTTATTCCTTTTAATGAACATGAATGGGTGTCATACTTCAGGATGCAAATCTTAACTTCAATTAACTTCATTTGCACTAGTTAGTGTGTCTGCTTACTGAAAAGAGACACTCATCTCTGCAATAACACTGTGTTATGTAGCTACCAGGTGTAGTTACAATACTCTCACACCTTTATTTTTACCATTTTGGGAGGAGTAAAATGTATATATGTACTGTATATGTCACTTTTACACCAAATTCACACGTGGCCGAGTCGCATCTGAAATGGATCTCAAATCACCTCCTGAAATGGTTTGGTGATTGGATTGTGATCAGATTGCTATTTGATCAGTGAAAATGCATGAAGTGGTCAAGTGCAACAAGTCTATTACACTGTAAATATCTTGTGAACATGTTATTATATCAGAATAATAAGCAGCAAAACAATCATAGCACCTTATTTCATGTCCTATAAGTTTTGAATGACGCACAGTTCTGCATCTACAGTGTATCATGCCAATAACTGTAGATGTTTACAAGTACTGGAAAGTGTTCATGTGAGATACTGAGAGACTTGCATGTCTCCTACAATAAAATTGTTTTACAATACAGCATTCCCCATTTTACCGAAATTTACTAATTGATATGAAATATGGGCAGATTGTAGTATTCCTTGTGTCTACTGCTGATGGAAGACAATTAACAGTGTGTGTGTGTGTTTGTGTCTATGTTACTTACATTTGTAATAAGCAAACTGCATGTAGTGGTACATGGTGGCAACAAATTTCTCCACAAAGAAACCACCAACATTTGGAATCAAATTTTCCTCACATTTTACTTTACACTTCATTACTTCAAAATAGAAATCTGGGGGAGAAAAAAAGATAAAAAAAAAAAAAAAATATATATATATATATATTATATATTATAACTCAACCTATGATGGTACTAGACTTTCTATGTCAGATTATTGATGAACTTCTCATGTATACCAAGCCATTCGCTTTTGAATCAGGCTTGTTTTAGTTAGGATGGATTTCTAATATTCATAGCCATTTGAAGCAAATCTGAGAATGCATCATGATATCACTGACCGGCTAAGGTGGGGTAGAAGTCTTTAAACTCCTGCACATCGTATGACCCCTCACAGGACATCAAACACGTGTTGAATGTTTTAAAATACTCAGCAGCCACCAGCTCCATGTCTCGAGCACTGCTGCTAAAATCCCCAGAATTATACAGCCTTACAGCCTTCAGGAATAATGCCTAAGAGACAGAACAATATGAATCCATATTTAGTTATTTTAGAGCAGTGCCTCTCACAAGTAAGGTTAAAAAGAAAAACACGATTAGAGAGAATAAATACCTCATAGGGCTTCTCCTCATGGTCTACGAGGTACTCCTCTGTGTCAAACAGGCTTTTATAGTAGTTAAGACTCCTAGATAGAAGGGGGTCCTCAGGGTTTCTCTGTAGATATGTGTGTGTTGCCGAAACCGCTCTCTCCAACTCATTCATCTAGACGCACATAACATGAGATACTTCAGTGTCTGGATTCTCTTTTTTAAATATTGTATTGCAGTTTCTATTTCATTGACATTAGTGAAATAAGAGGTGGGACACACAGGTGAGATCTCTCCATTGCCTTTCTCAGATTCAAATACATGTTGTGACTCGTGACTGTTAGAATAGCCAAGTCACATTTATTTATATGGTGCTTTATGAAATATAGGTTTACATTAATATAGATTCAAACAATATGGATATAGAATATAAGAAACACAGTCCACAACAAGTTGAGCGGATGAACCAGGGACACGAGGAAGCAGGCAGGCCTTAGACCATCAGAAAGGCAGGGAGGAGCCGAGGAGGAGGAAACCAGGGAACTGGTCTAGAAGAAAGTCTTACAGGCAAAAATGGTCTAGTATTACAGATATTTCTCCTAAAATAACGTAGATCTCTTTATTGTCTTGTTGTAATCTCTTTCAAGACACTGTCATAAAAATATTTTATTGCTCAGAGGTTGCTCTTTCTTTTCTGATTACACTGGGGATTTTTCACTTTTAATGGTCTGGACACTGTAGAGGAATCAATGGGAGAGGTGAGAAGGGAATAGGATGAGGAAAGTATGAGAAAGTTTAGCTGGGACTTGAACTCATCCTGTCTGAGGTGCAGTTGTCATCCTGACAGAGGTTGCATTTAAATAGCATTATATATTTCAGGATATCAAGGGTTATAGATTAAGGTTATCTTCAATGCCTAGCATTGTATATGCAGCACATTTTCCAGACACACTAAGGGATTATAAGATTTCTAGTATAAGATCAATACTTTTTTTTAATATATATAAATGTGACACTAGTGTACCAGTGCTTCATGGTTGTTGCATGATTTTTTCCCTTCTTTGTTAAGCATTGAAAAGTTTGTCTTGTACAGCCCATTTTGCATGCATGTAAATAAAGGTCATGATTTCCTCTGCATTGTGCATCAAAACACTGTCTACATTAAACAACTTAAAATATGACAATGCAAGTATTGTGTTTGATTGAAATGCTGTGGATGAATGAGATTAAAACTACTCAGAGAAAAGAAAAAGTGAGTCTTTGAATCTCTTTGACATCTGAATTGTTTGTACTAGACAGAAATTAACATCAAATGGAACTTTAGTAAAAAATAAATAAATAAATTCTAACACGTTAAAAATGGTCTCCTTTAAAGTTTTAGCAGATATCTCATCATCATCATCATCACACACTGTGCTCAGACATTTCTCCTAAAGACTCCAGTTGTCTCACATTGGTCTCCTCTAAAGCTTTAAAAGAGATCTCAAAAACATCATACAATGTGCTCAGATTCTTCTACTGAGCTGGAGACTCTGGATCTTTCACATTTGCAGCCCAATTGGAAATACGTGCTTGAGGTGACATTTCTGCAACACCTGTATTATATACCTTACTGCACGTTTCGCAGCGGTTTCAAAGTGAAATGTCCAGTGAGTGGATCTCTTGAGGGGCCCTTCATCCACCAGAACTACAGCCTACATTCACTCAGTCTTCATAATCACAAAGCACAAATTGTCAACCTTCAATTTCGCAGTAATAAATGCCATTAACAACAATCCAAACGTATAGGTCTGTCATATAAAATATGCACAAATTGGCGAGGCTTAAAACACCTGCAAATGATAAACTTTCGTGACAAATCCATCAACTGTGCTGAGCTCTTTCACGCTATCCCCGGGCCATTGGGCAGTCCTTATTGTTGAGCTGGTGGCCTTAATTTTAATTAAAAATGTTAAAATACAACTTTGATGATACACACTTAAAAACGTACTGTAGCATGTTACAAAGGTTTCACTCATTAATATTAGTTTAGTTAATGCATTAGCTGTCAAGAATAACTAACATGATAAACAATATTTTACTTCTTTTATTTCTTTTGGTTAATGTTAATAAATTATTTCACTATTATTAAGGTAAATTAGTGATTTAAAAAAATGCATGTATAGAGTAAGATTTGTAAAAACGTAAATGAAGTTACCAGCCTGTTACAAAGATGTTAGAAGAGTGTACATTTACCTTCACTAACTTACATTCCTACTCCGTTCTTTAATGTTAGTTCATAATGCATTTAACCAACATTAACACATACAATTTAATGCTACACGTTTTTATATAGATATCTGTGTAAAATATGACTGTGTAGTTCATGCAGTGTACCTGAAAGGCACTAAATAAAGTAAAAAAAAATTTTTTTTTTAATCTGATTTTAAGCTTATATTAAGAGTAATTTTATGCAGAAATAAGCTTAACGTTACTCTTAATTATTGACACACAATAAGATAATACAAACATATAGTTTATGTGCATAGGGCACATCATTTGTTCTTGGAAATAGTACTCTATCCAATGCCTTTATCGAAACTGATTTACAGAATCAGTAACCCTGGAGCTTCCTTTGCTGAAAGGCAAATTAAATGGCTTATGACTCCATCCAATGCAAAACTAATTTGATTATTAATACATATTATTTGGTAGAAATGTTTAAACTCATATGGATACATTTTGTCTTGGTGCACATTTTGTGCACAAAGTTGTTGAGATCGCTTCTGAAATTTAGAGGAGACACATGTAAGCTTCAGGGTCTCTAGCTATGGAGAAAAATCTGAGCAATCCAGAGCCTCTAGCTAAAGAGAAAAATCTTTAGTGTAGGAAGTCTGAGCACAGTGTGTGATGTTAAGATCACTTCTAAACTTTAGAGGAGACACATGTGAACTTCAGGGTCTCTAGCTATGGAGAAAAATCTGAGCAGTGTGTGATTATGATGATGAGATCTCTTCTAAAATATTAAAGCAGACCATATTGGGGTTTTAGAGTTTTTCTCTCAGGAGACAAGGTTGAGAAGCAGGAGACTCAAGCAAAGTTTCAATTTGATGTTAAAGTAACCTTATTGTTAAAGAGATCTTATTTTTGGCTTTTCTTTCCTCTGGAATGTTCTGTCAAGTCTTCATTGTCAGTCAAGAACCTGAGTGTGCTATTTGATAGTACTTTGTCATTTAAAAGCCACATTTCTACACTGTTAAAAAATGTAATGTAAAATTTTGTATATTCCAGGTTAATAATTGCATTACTTTCACAGTAATGTCACAGTAGGACTTATCTTGTATCTTGTAATTTCTGGTAAACAAACAGCATCATACTGTGTTTCTACAGTGCATATGTACTCTGAAGGCATGCAATGCAGCGTGAATAGATCATGCTGTAGAGGTTTTTAATTCTTGTTGGTTTTATTTGTGCTATTGAACTTGTTTTTGGTTCACTTTTAGCAGTTTGTGTTGTTTGTTTATTTTGTAATGTTGGTTTATGTTATAAGTGTTGTTTTCATTTGTTGAGTGTTACCATTGTTGTGTTTTGTATGTCAAGCTATTCTAGCTATTCTAGTATGTCCCTATTCTAGCTTGTCATCATTTTGACATGAATTGATCAGAAATATGAATATGAATATGCCAGGTCAAAGAGCTCAAACAAATGGGATCACCAATCACCATTATAGTGACTTCAAAACAATTACAGTAGTAAACAACTAAATTTCTCACAGTGGCACAGACAACTTTATAATGTGAATTCACAGTAAAACAAGAGCAGTAAATTATTGTGATGTTTGCATCATTCTGCTGTTCTTTCACAGTCATTTGTAAGAAAATGACCAGGCATGCATTGATTTCACAGTAAATTTCTGACTACAGTTATTTATTGTAAAATAATACTCATTAATCCTGTAAATTCCTGGCATTTTTTTTAATTTGTAAAATTAAATTTTTTTTTCATCTGAAAAATATCTCTAAATTGAGACATATTTTTTTTCTATGTAAAATGCATAAATGTTAATATGTGATTTAATTTTCTCAATGCTAGATTATTCTAATGCACTGGGTGGATGCCCTATAGGCATAATAAACAAACTCCAGCTGGTCCAAAATGCAGCAGCTACAGTGCTTACAAAATGGCATTTTAGTCAAAAGACTATGACAAAAACTAAATAAAAATTTGCTGTCAAAGTTAACACTGAGACAATATATCAGTTTTTATATAGATTATAATTTTGTCTTTTGTTGCACACATTTCTCTTTTTGTAAACATTATCTATTAAACAGTATCTACTAAGATAACGACACCATAATCCAAGTGGAAAAGACAATTTTTTTAATGCATAAGGGTTTTCTCCACCATAGTAAACTATTAAAGAAACTGCTTAATATAGCTTAACAAAATCATATGGTGATATAATACAAACTCAATATACCTTATTAATGATGTATAGTAGTACATGTATAGAAGCACAGGCAAACAGATAAGCTCAGAAAATGGACACAACACGCAAAGTTTCACATTGTTTTCCCATTAAAAAAAACACTTAACATGACTTAATGCCTCAGGATAACCCATTCTATTACTACTCCAAGCACCTGTGCTCTGACACAATGGATTTGCAACTTTTCCGCGTATATATAGGCCCTGATAATCATAACATATACTTACCACTTGCTCTATTTCTGCAAATCAGTTTTTGTGAATGAAGACTTTTTTTTTTTGTTGTTGAAATATTCAAAGCTTAAATATACAACCACGTTGAATTTTGTTTCAACCCAACTTTGGGTCAAATATGGACTATCCCAGCTGTTGGGTTAAATTTTTTAATTTTTAACCCAAAAGTTTGGTTAGTCCATATTTGAGCCAAAGTTGGGTTGAAACAACCCAGCATTGTTTTGAGTGTATACCTGTTAAAGTGGGGGGAAATCTATCGCAAATCTGGCAAATTATTTGGAATTATTTTCTAATTGATTTCCTTTTATCATGAATTATTATATGTAGCAACAATACAAACATGAAGCAAATTTACTTTTCTATTACCTTAACAAGATTTACCTCAGATTTCTATCACTTTCCTTAGCATTACTTTTCTCGCCAATTGCTGTGAATCCTCACCCATCCATTCTTAATCTTGTATTATAAATGATTACATCATTACATTCAGGATTATAATGAACTGAAACAAATCATGTTTTGGCATTAAGCAGTTTTTTCTTTTCTTTCAATCTGCTCACAGCATCTCCAACACAAGTTATGTCATTATCTACACAGGAAAAAAAAAAATTACAACCCATCTTTTTTTCTCATTTTAAATTGTCATAATGCATCAAAAATTTGGCACTTTTTTTGTTATTTCAAAGTCTGAGAGATGAAACAATAGAGTCAAATTCAGCAAGAAAAAGGGGAAAAGACAGGAGATTTAAGCCATTTTTTTGCTTATGAATAAAGAATTTTGCATTCAATATAAGGAAATTAACAACATATTCAACAGGTAATCGCTTTGGATTTTCAAAATAAAAATAACATCTTTGAGGACCCTTACGAAAAAGAAGTTTATTCAAGTGTGCTATTAGTATACTTCTTTTAAACTAAAAATAGGAAAGTATACTTTTAGTCTACTTTTTATGTACTTCTCAGAAATTGGCTTTATGTACTTCTCAGAAATATACTTAAAATGACATTTAAGTATACTTTATGTAAACTAGTTGTGTACTCAAAGTTTACTACTGTTATACTTAAAGTATACTTTTATATACTAGAAAGTGGGCCAATTTAGTCCCAAGGAGTATTGAAATAGTACACTTACAAGTATACTACTAGTACACTGATATTTGTATACTTACTACATAAAGTATACTTAAAATATACTTGAACTTTACTTAAGTATACTTGCTAAAATAAACTTGAAGTATACTACTTTTTGGTAAGGGGACGAAGGCACATTTGTAAGGCTAAAAGCATAAGAACTTAAGTCAACCCAAAATTTGTTGAGTTTTAGTGCGGTTGTATTGCGATTCCGAAGCACATCGTGCGTGGACGTGGCATGTGTGCCGCTTACTGGACCAATGAAACGCAACGCACCAATAGAGACAAATTAATAAAAAATGCACTATTGTTTATCGAGCAAATTTCATCTAAACAATTTGATAGGCTGTGGTTATTACAAGTGATTTCGCCAATTGGAAAATGATTTACAGTAATGTCCATCGTTTATTACCATACACATTTCAGTGGACAATGGACATTTAACGTTTATGTATTGAACTGTGAAGCAGCACACCATAAAAAAAAAGCGTTCTGGCTTGTCGCAATTCCGTGAACATGATCTATTCTTACCTGGTAGTAGACGTACTGAAGGTACCGGTAGGGTATCCTCTGTTCAAAAGCACCCAAAGTTTCTCGCTTAGGATATGATTTAGAAAACACGGGAAAGTTTGTTTTGCACCTTTTCAGGCATGCAGCTCGCATTATGATGTGCCCCATGATCAAGAGGGTAGTTTCGGTGTTGTTCTCCTCATGTTCCCGGCCCGCAGCGCTGCAGTTCTGACTGCAGTGCGCTTCGCTGTCCTTCAGCAGCCGATGAAGCCGCAGGCTCAGCTCCAGATATTCAGCGCTCTGCTTCCAGTCCTGAGCAGCGTACATCTCTAACGCGTGTCCGTACGCAGACTCCAGCGGCATGAGGTCGTTCGCTGGAAAGCTTTTGAAGCTATATTTCTCATACTGAGCCTGCACAGTACAGAAAAGATAGGCAGAACTGAAAAACACGACTAAACATATTCTTGCTTGGGCCATGCTTCTGTTCCTCACTGTAAGCGCCGATCCCCGTGTAATAATGAAGAGCGGAGATTCATGTCAGGCTGCACGTAGGAAATCTGTGGCCCTTTGGGGTTGAAGGAGTTCTACGGTGATGGAAAAGTCTGCATGCCTCACACATTCTGATCTGGACTGCATCTCTGGGTCTAAAAGTCCGTCAAATATAAGTAATCTATCCTGTTCCTTAACACCATTGATCTGAGAAATGCTTAAAGTTCGAAAATGTTGACAGATTGCTTTAAATGTGAATAAAAACAATAGCGACGACAAGCTTGTTATCTTCTTTTTGCCCATTTTTTTCTCAAATGAATGCACTTATAAGTCCATGTATAGACTACTTTTGGTCTGCTGGATCATAACCTTATAATTTAAAAGGTTGGGTCCGATTTGAGCTTTCATTCAGTGACCTATATGGCGATTCATAAATGTTTTAGAGATGTTTTGTATGTCTTGTCAGATGCTGATGAAATAGGCTACCTCGGAATAAACCCTAAATCGTCCAAACAACATATAGCCAGCCTATTATGCAATTCCGTTAGCATTCCTTATATTGACAAATCTTCATAGTGTTTATGTGTAGCGGATCGAATAGAGATTGCAAACATTTTTGTTAAACATTTGTCTGGTGCCTGTTGTATTGTTAAATACTGCTTGTTGCTTAAAATTCAGGAATGCGTGCTCGGATGGAGTCTAGGACCGCGCGGTTGATGCTGCTGCTCCTGTGAATTCTGACACGCAGTACAGCATAGCCTGCGTGAACATCAACTTCTTTCAAGTTATTTCCCGCATGTTTGCACAGAATTTCACAGATTTCAGGATAACAAATGCATAGTGAAATTTTTATAACTAAGTATCGTTTGTCACGGCTTGCTGTATTTTATAATAAAACGGTAGATTTAGTTTTGCTTTAGTTTCGCGTGCAGACTACCGAATGGGAATCATCTTCTCATTTTAAATGGCGATAACAGCAGCTCTCACTGTTCTCTTCACTCTCATTCATGTTGCATGTGGGCAGTTAGAAAATGTGATTATTGATCGATACTTCATACCAACACACTGCTCGAGAGAGGTTCAGATCGGAGATTATGTTCGGTATCAGTATAACGGCACATTCGAGGACGGACGGAAGTTTGACTCCAGGTTAGTGAACTCGGTATACCTTTCTGTGCAGCGGACCTCTGAAAGTGTTATCAACTTTTTTTTTTTAGGTTACAATATATTTGACTGTTGTTTAGGGACGAATTGGGAACGTGGGCACCAGGGCAGGACTTAGGGGGGCGGGGGCCCCTGGGCTTGAGGTTATGTTTGGGCCCTATACCTACACTACAAATGCCCTCAAATAGAACATCATTATGGAGCAACACAAAATACACAAACATATGCTTTGAGGTTAATAAATAGTACAATTTCATAAATAGTACAATTAATATGCAACATGTCTAGGCTATAGTCAAAGTTTAAATGTAATATTAAATATTCATTATAATATAATAAACAGGATGTGTTCTCTCAGTTGAGAGATCAAAACCCTGAAAAAACTTTGAGCAAAAAAAAAAAAAGCCAGAGATGATATTATAAAAGTTATATCTGTGTCCTCTTATGTCAGATTCTTATTTAATTAATAAACTCAATCGAATAAAAAGACGTGCTGGCTATTAACAATCAAATGAAATCACTATCAGCAAAATTCATAGATGGATTGTGCATAAATGTTAAGTTTAAATATAACATTTTAATGTAGAAATATTAAATGATTGCAAAAATTAAATAAGCTACTTTTTTAAATATGAAACTACAAACGCCAGTAGGTGGCAGCAAGTGACTGTCTTAATGAGTTGAATCAACCAATTCGTTTAAAAAACTGATTCATTTAACTTTGCAAATGACTGATTGAATCATTTGCTGGTCCGTGTAATGCTGAGGAACAAAACACTGTTGTTCAGAGACGCAGTGGTTCTGCGGTTTGTTCTATTTTCTTTCTGACGGAGCACAACGGAATTTTGTGTCTGAAAGTTACTCTGTAAGTTGTTGTTTATTGTACATTTGCGCAGATATAAAAAATAAAAAAAAACACGACTTGTTTGTGTGATAGGCTAAGTCCTATATCATAGGCATAGCTATGTTATAAGAACATAAACTCATTAAATTGGTAATTCATTTTTTATTTAAAATCGTTTTGATGACATTTCTTCCCCACTATGTGTAATGGCAGTAAGACGAGAGAGCTGAGCGCTCAAAACTCATCAGATGATCGGATAATTTAGTGGAACATTATAGTAATATAGAATCATCCTCTGTAAAGAAATGAGGTGTGAGCATTTGGGAATGTAGGCTATCATTATCTTTCTAAATGTGCGCTCTTTGAGGCTAAAGGCTTAATGGAGCTGTTTAAAGTAGCCATGTGATAACAAACCAATCGGCGCTGACGCGATTCAATACGTGTGTCCTTCTTCTATGTGAAATAATCACAAATACCAGTTTATGCTGTTTGTTTGTGGCCTCGAAGGTCGTAGTTGTAAGCTGTAGCCCCAGCTGGCCCATAATGGCCGCCCATTTAGATCTTGCGTGCGCAGTGGAAATGCGGCTAATAAATTCTGAATTCTGACTGGCATATAACGAACAAATCAAACAAAAGTAAATGGGCAAAGGCGGGGCCCCCTACAAGGCGAGGCCCATGGGCTGCAGCCCACTCAAGCCCAATGGTAAGTCCGGCCGTGGTGGGCACATACAGTATTACAGTTTTTCTTGGTCGCTTTGGTAGGATTTCTCGAATCAGCCTTAACATTTGCAAATCAGTAAGGTTTTCTCAAAACAATTTTACAGACAGCACCACCAAGGGTGGATCTAGAAAATAATTTTTAGGGTGGCAAAAGGGTGGCATTGGCTCTATGAGGGGTGGCAACACCAAAGCAAGCCCCCATGCATAGGTTTTGGGGATTTATGGTCTGACATGCACAGTTGTGTTCACAAATATTGTATTACCATTAAGTAATATGCTAAATTTCTCCAAATCTGTACTGATGAAGAAACAAACTCATATACATATTGGATGGCCTGAGGGCAGGGGCGGATCTAGAAAATAATTTTTAGGGTGGCAAAAGGGTGGCATTGGCTCTATGAGGGGTGGCAACACCAAAGCAAGCCCCCATGCATAGGTTTTGGGGATTTATGGTCTGACATACACAGTTGTGTTCACAAATATTGTATTACCATTAAGTAATCATCTATACAGTTTAAAATGAAAAATAAATAACAACATTTCAATATTCATCATGGCACCAAGTCAATGCACAATATATAAAAAACTTAAACAGGTTATAAATATTTCTGAGCTTGTATCACTAAAGAAGGCATGCGGTTCTATTAAAATTACAAAGTCTACTTAGATGGTATAATCACGTTTAGTGCAAGTTTAAGAGCAACAAAAACTTTTGAATTTCCTAACATTAGAAAGAAATACAATAATATCAAAGCACTGAAACGACTGACCAAACCATTTACGTTTTTTAAACAAGACTTTAAGACAAGCCAGCATAAATTTTTCTTTTAAACTTTTCAATCTAGTTGTTACAGTTTTTCTTATAGTTTTATATTATTGTTGCTTTTGTTAAAATAATCACAAGATGGTCACATGATGAATATTCAGATTTTTCCCCAGCAGTCTGTTTTATTCAAACAATTATGAACCTTTTTGCATTTAGATACAGAAGAACTTTGCCTGTTGAATATTAAAAACATATGAACAAACATAAAATCTGGATCTCCATGTCTGCCATGCAAATCAACTGTTCCTGCTCATTCCCAGAAGTAGTTGTCCCCTAAAACTTACTGCCAGATTCTTAAAGATAAATTCTTCAAATAGTGGTACAAGAGAATGTGGTGCTGGTCCTTCAAGAGTCACTCACAATTTATCTGTCCTTAAAGCCTATAAAAAAATCAGTCTTAATGTATTTCAGCATGTTATTCTTATTAAGTGAGGGTCATTTTTTAGGATTTTTTACCCAAGCAAAGTCTCTGAGAACCTGACACCTTGTAATTCTGGAGACTCGAGGAAGGTTACAGTTCTGGAAAATGGTGGCGCTGGAGACTAAATGGTTCTTGATGGTTTTACACCTAATTCTTCACATGAATTCTTAATTCTTTTGCAGTTAACGTTTGTCTTTTCTTCTCCACCTGTTTTTTTTGACCCCACTGACCCAGTGAGCATTTCGCTGTCCAATGGTCATGTCTTAACTTTGCAATTTATGTATTGCATTAGTTTTGAATATTTCTCATGGGGATTTAATAATTTTTGACCTCTCAGTCGGAGTTAAACCTCTTTTTTGGCTCATTTTATCTGTAAAAGAAAACATGCCTAATAATTATGCACACCTGAATATGAGTTTCCACTTCCAGCCTTCATGGACAATTATATATCACTTATAAATGATTAAATACAAAATCAATAGTAGTTATTAAGATTGATGTGGTTTGGAATTGGTAAAATGTGCTTGGGAAAAAAATATCATCAGAATATTAATGTGCCTAATAATTATGCACGTGGTGTATGACGGTTTATGGACTTGCCTATTTCAAGAACAGATGTCAAATTTCAAAAAGGTGAATAACTATAATAGGTAGAGATTTGGCATAAACAACTTTACTAATCTTAAAACCAATTTTGTTATACCATGCTGCAGTGAAGTAAAAATTTTGTCATGTTGTTCCAGACATGAGGGTGAGTATGTATATCTTAAAGAATGTTGGTAACCAAACGGGTGAAAGTATATTGTCTTCCATAGTATTTTCCCCTACTATGGAAGTCAAATACTGTCAACTGGCTGATTACCAACATTCTTCAAAATATCTTCTTTTTAGTTCAATAGAAGAAAGAAACTCATACAGGTTTTGAACAACATGAGTAATGATGACAATTTTAATTTTGCGTGAACTAACCCTTTAATGTTTAGCTCACAAATGTGCTATAGTTGAATTATGCAATAATGGGGTGGTCTAACTGCAAATCAAGGATCTCCAACAATACCATTTAAATATGGGCTTCAGTATTCTGAAGTGAATACATCAGGCTAACAGAAGAACATTTACTGTAATTATATAAGATTTCTTCAGGGAGTAGCATAAAAAGATAAACACTGGCATACAGTATGTTATAAAATAACTTTATTAGATCTACCCCTGCAATATTCTCTTTTCTCCCTATTTCTTTTGTATCTTCTCTCATGCTTTTAGCTCCACTCATTTTTCTCTGGGAATGCTATCAACAGTAAGAAAATAAATAAATAAGGAAGAAAGACAAGTATAAAGTTTTCTCTTCGTAAACAAAATGCAAAATGCATATTTTATTCTGTTGCATCTGCTCCTGGTACCTCTCCTATTCTTTCCTTCATTCACTTCCTCTTTCACTCATTTTCTTCTCTTTTCCCTATACCTAAAATCTGTCATCTTCTCAACAATTCTCCATTCCTCTCCTCTTGGCTCATCAGCACACATTTTTCTCCTTCCTTTTTCTCTACTGCTTTTATCATGCTTCCTCTCCTATTCCACAGTTTTCTTCTCTTTCTTCTGTACATCCTTCCTGCTTTTTTCTCCTCTTCTCTGTTTGTGGTGGCAATACAAGGCTGTAATGACGTTGCTTCAATTTGGCAAACCGGTCAATAACATTGTCAGGGTTTATGCCCTGCAGATTTTTCTTTTCAATTGACATGATTGCCAGGTCGTTGAGCCTCTCTTGCCCCATAGTGGCTCTTAGCCATGTGTGCAGCCAGCGCAAGGCACTGAAGGAGCGTTCACAACTGCAGCTGGATACTGGAATGGTCAGGGCCACTTGCAAGACAGCCTTCAGTGTTGGAAACATGTCTGCATCAAGTATTTGGAAGACCGTGATTGTGTCAGGGACAATCTCTTTTTCCACTTTTTTTTTTGAGGAAACTTTTAGCCACCAGAAGCTCTTCTGGCTTCAGCTGAATTTTATAATGAGTGGCAAGACTTTGAAGAGCTTCTTCAGAGAGAAAGGTCTCTGTGCTTGGGTTGCAGGCTTGAATACCCTACATAAGCTTTTCTCCCACACCTGAAAATCGATTGGTGAGCTCCTCGACCATCCTGTCCAAGCACGGATAAAAAAGCTGATGTCTGAAATCATCTGAGTTGCTAAGGCAAGAGGTTGACCCACAAGCTGACTCCACCACAAAATCATCAAATCTTTTTTGTTTCTGCCTTGGACCAACAGGGAGCTGGATGTTGTTTGCTTCACATAAGGCCATGGCCCTCTTGAACACATCTTCACCACCAGAGACTGTGCGGAGCTCTTTCAACGTTTGAAGGACTGCCATCTTGTACTGAACTGCTTTGCCCAAGCCCAAACTTTCCCCTTGCAGGTGTGTAGCCCTTCAGTTATGCCAAGGAGTTTGGAAAACATCACCAGCATGTAGAGTGTCTTCGGCTTGCAGAGCTTTGATTTGATCCTTAGGGCCATGGATGTGTTTATGGTCCTGAGATATGTTAAAATGGCAGGAAGGTTGTTCAGGACTGCATTGACAGACTTCACTTGGCATGCCCATCTTGTTGTGGAGAGGTGTACAAGTTCAGATGGATTTAATCCAAGTTGTTTCTGGATTTCTACAAACTTGTAGTGATTCACAAGGGAACTGCTGAAAAATGTGTACACATTCTCCAGTAATTCAAAGAATGCAGAAGCTTAAGGTATAGCTTTGCATGTGTGGCATAGGACAAGGTTGAGCTCATGTGCATAGCAGTGCACATAAACTGCTTCAGGGTGTCGCTCTCTGAAGCGGGCTTGGACACCCCCCACTGCTCCACTTATGACAGACGTACCATCGTAGGCTTGTGCTACACACATAAGATCACCCAAACTGTGCATCTGTAGCACTTCCTCTATCGCGTCTGCAATGGACTGTGCATCAAAGCTCTGTAGTTTCTGCAGCCCAAGGAAACACTCTCGCACTGTACACTCTTGTGTAACAAAACGCACACAGACAGCAAGCTGCTCAGTGCGTCTGTCTCTAGCTTCATCTGCCATCACATAGTACATCTTTGAGATCTTCATTTGCTTGATGATGTCTTCTGTGATCTCTTGTGAAATGCTATTTATCATTTCATTTTGGGAGAAATGAGAGCGGTATGTGGTATGAGAAGGGGGAGTATATTTTTGTAAAAATGGGTCAAATTGTTTGAGGAGCTTCATGCATTCAATAAAGTTGCCTTGGCCTTGCCTTGTTTTGGCTAGACTCCTGCTCATCATGCTCACGGAATGGGATGCCTTGCTTTCCAAAAAAGGTGGTTACTGCCACAATGCGGTGAAGGTATTGGCGCCTCTCTGATATCTCTGCTGCACTAGCCATTTTCAGCTGCTCAATTACATCCCCTTGAGTTTTCGTGCTTTTAAAACTCTGCCAACATGTCATGGTGAACGTATGGTGGGAACACTTCTCATGCTCCCGAAAGGATTCCAAAGCCCTCTTCCAATTTGAAAACCCGGAGCCACTGAGGGCATCTTTATTGGTGCGAATGTTCTGCCTTCCATACAGACGACAAGTGAAGCAAAATGCAGAGTTTCACACTACAGAGTACTCCAACCATTTAAACTGCTCAAACCAATTCTTGTTAAAGGCTCTTTGCTGAGCTCCAAACAGGCTGAGGGGGTACTGTGGGAGATGGACCTGCCTTGGGCCACTTTCTGGAGTCCCTAGATCACTAATTGCTGTCCTTTGCTGTGATGCCTGTTCTTCCCCTTTCATCACTGATTCTTCCCTAGCTGAATCTGTGTGACAAAATAGATGCTAAATGTGTATACAAAATCTATGATAATATTTTTAGCCCCTTATGATAAAGTGACATCCAGACAGTGCCTTGCAAAGGTGTTATTAATTTTACTTTACAACAATATATAATTATTTTTGTAATTAATTTTACAATTACAATTATACTGTTTAAAAAATAGTTATGTTGTAAGTATACTTCTGGAAAGCATTTAATATGGGGGGAAAACACATAGCATCCATAAAATGCATGTAAAATTGAGATTGAATGGGTTTTCCCCTCTGCCTCTGTTTTTCCACTTTAACAATCTTCAGTATCTGTCCACTTTCTCACCTGGTTCTTCTTGCTCTTGTTCTCTCTCTCTGTCCTTTCTCTCTCCATTTTCCTCTCTCTGTCCTTGCACTACCATCACAAAAAGCCTACTTTATTTAACTAATGGCATTTAATCTGATTATAAATAAACAAACAGACTATTGGTGAGGTAAATAAATTTAAGGTTTAAGATTTAAGGTTGGGGAGAGTCCACATAACAGTTTATTAATACATTTCTTAGGTATGTGAAATTAAAGGGGTCATATGATGTTGCTAAAAACAAACATTATTTTGTGTATTTGGTGTAATGAAATGTGTTTATGCGGATTAAGGTTAAAAAAACATTATTTTCCACATACTGTACATTATTGTTTTTCCTCTATGCCCCGCCTTTCTGAAACGAGTCGATTTTTACAAAGCTCATCGGTCTGAAAAGCGAGGTGTGTTGGATTTGAGACTTTAGTCTTTGCAACTTTACAGATCTTCTTTATGCACCAAGAGGTTGTAACACTTCAAAGAGAAAGGAACAATTGAAATCGCATCATATGACCCCTTTAAAATGCACCATAACGAATGTGAACAAAGATGAAACTGCTTTGTATCAAAACTTAATTTTTAATTAGTAATATGCATTGCTAAGAACTTCATTTGGACAACTTTAAAGGTGATTTTCTCAATATTTAGATTTTTTTGCACCGTCAAATTCCAGATTTTCAAATAGTTGTATCTCAGCCAAATATTGTCCTATCCTAACAAACCATACATCAATGGAAAGCTTATTTATTCGGCTTTATTCATATGATGTATAAATTTCAATTTTGAAAAATTGACATTTATGACTGGTTTTTGGTCCAGGGTCACATGGTTATGTACACTTGTACACTTTCTCACCTGGTTCTTGTTCTCTCTCTCTCTTTCTGACAACTCCATTCAGCTCTCTGTCCTTCTCTACCTCTTTATCCTCCTCTCTCTCTCTTTGTGCTGTCAATCATAACAACCAAACAGAGAATTTATTATCTAATAAGAAATAAAGATTTTTCAGTGAGGTGATGACTTCACCAACATTAAGTAACATAATTTAAGTCCCTCACCTGAAGCTGGCTGTCTTGATTTAAAGAAATATCTTATATCCATCTATGGAAAAATTGACATTTTCAATTAGTAAGGGTTTGCTCCAATTTTTCAATTTACTGTCCATAAATGTCAAAAAGAGCTAACATCAGATAATGTTGCATGCAATGTATGTAAAAAAAAAAAACTCTTTCTATTTATTTCTTCCCTTTCTAGCTTGTACTTATTTGAACAATTACTGAAACTTGGTATCACAAGCACTTCCTGTGTCTGTTTGCCTCTTTAAGAAGAATTGCTTTATGTATTCCCCAATTGCAAGTCGCTTTGGCTAAAAGTGTCTGCAAAATGACTAAATATAAATGTAAATGACTAAATGTCAGCTAATGTATTTGACAGTATCCACACACCATAGCAGGACTCTACATTCAGTTTTACTTGCGGTCAATTGTGCCAACATTTTCACTGGCCCAGCCAAAAAAAAACAAAACAACCGCTAGATGATAGATGTCAGTCGCTAGATGTCTAGATGTCATAGACGCTAGATTTCAGTCAGTCATAATCACATTGTAGATATCTTAATTCCAATTACGACGAGTCAAAATTGCAGAATAGATATCTGGAATTGGAATTTTGACTAGTCAAAACTAAATTATGACTAGTACAGCAAGGAGTATTTAATGCTAAAACGGCTTGCCATACAAGACGTTCGGATAGACGTTCGATCGGTCGGTCGGTCGTTCGAACGAACGTTTGATTTTGGCACGGAGTGCGCGCCATAGTCAGCAGCCAATGGTCTTTCATGCTATCCCCTGGCCATCAGCCAGCCCTGAGAGAACTAGGTACGGGTACACTTGACAATACACGATGCAACGAGTAATCTGTCTGTCAACACCGGACGTGACAGAGTTACAAGACGCCACAAAATCAATAAAAAATCACAGCCAATCAGAACAGCGTGTGAGCGGACTCAGTACTTCAAGCGCACTGAACTTGCAACGAAAGAACATAATCTAATTAATGTATATTAAACAATTTAAGCATTGTTAAAACTATACTGAGTAACTAATGCAATCTTTGTCATGGAATACACTTATTTGTTGACACTGAGTTCACAGTTTTACTATCCATCTTTTCTTTAACCATTTTTCAATATTTGAGGTAAATCCTAAATTAACCAAACCATTTAAGATAAGTTAACGTTACCTTTTGTTGTGTGTAGTTAATCACAGTAATAGCAACCTAACGTTCTCCTCAGAATATTCAGCAAACTTACTTAAATCAGAATTTAGTGCCGCCGGTAACAATAACAACGTAAAAATGCTTTGAGGTGAATGAGATGAGACGAGTGACGTGCTGAGTGATTGACAGGAGGCGTGGCTATGTAGGACTGCGGTGTGTGTGACGTGAGCTCGCTGTCGGAGAGAGAGAGAGAGAAAGCGCAGCTGATAATGTTTTATCGATCCTGCGGGAAAGCGGTATTGAACCGTTTTAAATATTTCTGTATAATATGTGTTGAAAAACGATATTTTTGACGAAACTATTAACAAACCCAAAAGATTCGGGGCTTTTGAAAAAACATTCGGGGCTGGAGAATGTGTCTTTGTTTTGAAAACTGAATTATGAGTTTGGGGGAAAAAAGTAGCAACTAAAATCAGTTATATTAACAATCGAGAAAACTGCAATACGACTAGATTTTTATTTAACTCTGCTATTAGTTTCCGTGATCGGCATCTTCTTATTGATTTCATGTTATTGTTACGGCTTATTCTTTTATTTTCTTAAATGTGTGTATATATATAGTATTTATAGAGTTTTAGCTTTTAGTTTTAATTACTTTTTCTTATTTGTAAGTCGCTTTGGATAAAAGCGTCTGCTAAATGACTAAAAGTAAAGTAAAAGTAAAGTATGTTGAAGTACTGAAATAACTCAAATTAAATACAATTATTTAATTACAATTACGCGATGAATCTCAGACATATCCGGACGGGATTAGATTTCTCAGAGGACTTCTGAGTTACCTGAAAAGCAGTAGTTATCTGATTCACGAACAAATGTAAAAACAATTTGTTAGTGAACTGGGTCGCGCTTTGTGGTTTTAACTCAAAAAGATCCGGTTCATAAGAGTAATTTGTTAATGAAGCCGACTACACTGGCACG
>NW_015644616.1:69722-72328 GCF_001515625.1 Sinocyclocheilus rhinocerous | reverse complement strand
AGAGTCATTTGTTAATGAAGCCGACTACACTGGCACGCTGTGTGCGCGTGCAACCATCGTGCACAGTTTATTAAAAGATGTGTTTTTGCCATTATTTTGCGTTACTCTAGTCATCGCCGCGGCTGAAAAGTAGCACATGAAACACTGCTTACATTTATATTTTATCCTGTGATAATTCTGGGGTGGCAGGTGGGGTGGCACAGCTTTTTCTTAGGGTGGCAGTTGCCACCCCGTGCAACCCCGGTAGATCCGCCCCTGAGCACCACACAATGAATTGCCTGCAAAAGCCTGTAACGTGCTCAAAAGACTTAAAAAATTCGACTTCCTTTTCGAACGAACTCACCTGTTGTGTTGACACGCTATGGGGAAACTCCTGTTTACTCTTATACTGAAGCCTGATTTGTTCACGGTTGTGTAACTGCACGAACCAAAGGCGCTTCATTCCGCCAAAAACGGAGGAGCCGGCCTCTATTCGACGGTCTTTGGATATGGAGGACATAGTGACAGCATTTGCTGTAGCTAAGGCTCGTAAGCACCATTTTAAGGTGACAACCCGTTACTGTAAATATGAAGATTGTACTGTATCTTCAAGGTTGTATTTGTACAGTATTGTATCTTCTGCCATAAAGATGAAGATTGATATTTTGTTAAAGAATAAGCACTTTGTTTTAAAAAAAATGTTCTATTATACAGTATGTGTTCTAACTACTTTTTGTATGTTGTATAAATATATATCTAGGTAACGAAGATATATTAACAAAATCATCTTTTAGAAGGGCCTCATCTATTAAATTTGCCTGCATGGGGCCCCCACTTCATCTTGGTTCGCCTCTGGATAAATGCTCCGTGTGGCTCACTTCAAATGAGCAGCGCTGATTCCTTCTGCTTTTGGTGGAAACATTATAAATAAACATTACATCGGACATTTATCGAACACTTCATATCATTTTATCAAGGAAAAATTATATTGCGATAATTATTGTTATCGTTTTATCGCCCAGCCCTAGTTCCAGGCCAAACTTCTCCGCATCATGGACGAATCTGGCCAAGGTTCTGCCTTTAGAGAGCTGCGCGCAGTGACTGACCTGGCTCTGCTAGCTACAAAGGCCAATGCGCAGGCGATCGACAAGGCCATGGCAAATTTGGAGGTGCTGGAGTGTCACCTTTGGCTGAATTTAACTGATCAGGGACGCTGAAAAGGTCGCCTTCAAGTCAAGTCAAGTCACTTTTATTTGTATAGCGCTTTATCGCTGTATGTCGCTAGACTCTGTGATGTGAAGACGTGACGTGTGAGCGCCACTGACAGATTCTTCACTCCTATTGGTTGTTGCTCACGAAATTCGCTGTTCATTTGCATAAAGTTAAACAATTCTTAACTTTTGTCGCTTGACTCGCATTGCTTGACACGCCCACATTCTGTCGCCAACAGTCACTGTCTGAAAAGGAACGATGACGTGTCCTTACCAACTTCACGTGTCGCCGGAAGTCGCCAGCTCTCCATTGTAAATGAATGGGAGCATGTCGTTTTGTTGCTGTGTGTCGCTGGCAGTGTGAACGGGCTTTATTGTGTCAAAGCAGCTTTACAGTGTCAAACAGGAAAATAATTTGTCAATAATGCAAGAAGACAATAACAAAGAGTAATTTTTCCAGATAAAGTCAGTTAATTGAGGATTCAGTTATATCATCATCCAGTTCAGCTCTCTTCCAATAGTTTCTGTGCAATCAGTCAAGCGTCCCCAACTAAGCAAGCCAAAGGCGACAGTGGCAAGGAACCAAAACTCCATCGGTGACAGAAATGGAGAAAAAACCTTGGGAGAAACCAAGCTCAGTCGGGGGCCAGTTCTCCTCTGGACAGATGAAACCAGCATGGTGTGGTTTAATTCAGGGCTGCAACACAGGTGCAGAGGACTTGTCTGGTTCCCGTGGTCTTGGGCCGATGGTCGTCGAGGCGATGAGGTCTTCACAGGGGATCTGTCTCTGGGACGCATCTAGGCTTGGAAAGCCATCTCGGATGTGCCAAGTTGGGTTCTAAAAACCATAGAACAAGGTTACTCGCTTCAGTTTGCTCGCAGGCCACCTCGCTTCAGAGGTGTTATTCAAACTTCGGTACAGGACAGCGATGCTCGTGTTCTCCGGTCCGAAGTACAAACACTGCTTGCAAAAGGAGCCGTGGAAACGGTTTCTCCAGTGAACAGCGAATCAGGTTTTTACAGCCGCTGCGTCCTCGAGGCTGGATCTTTTGCGCAAATAATTCACAATATACAAATTACACTTTTAATGTGATCCAAACTTTAAAAGTACATTAAAATAGAAACAATGCAAAGTGCTACAACATGGAAAGCAATAGAAATGTTGTCACTTTTTATTATATTTCCCCACAAAGATAATGCCATATATGGCTTGCGCTTTGCAGAGGCGGACAAAGTACACAACTCCATTACTTAAGTGAAAGTACAGAAGTACTTGCTTTTAAAAGTACTTAAGTACCAAAAGTAAATTTCCTTTTTTATGTCAATGCACTGTTTTATTATTGTTGTATGTAATACTTGCAATACTTCTGAAGCAACTTACAATACATTACACCTACTGAATACACTGACTAGCTT
>NW_015644616.1:65439-68909 GCF_001515625.1 Sinocyclocheilus rhinocerous | reverse complement strand
GCCCATCGCAATGCAGGTCCTGTTAGCAGGGAGATAATAAAGGCAGTTTTTGAAGTGTCAGTGGGATATGAACTCAGGTGAGAGGGATCGTTGTGATTGGGTGGTGGTGGAGCCTGGCCGATCTGTTACAACTATCCTCTTCCTTGCTGTCTATCAAGAATCCGTTAACACCATGTTTGCCTGCCCCTAGTATCTTTAACATAACATTACAATTAAACATTACAACATTAACATAACATTAAACGTTACAGAGCCCATCTCTTGTCTCATTCCTGATAGCACACGCATGTCAAGGAGACGTCTGTATTTACATCTGCAAGATGTATTTTTAGAGTGTTTGCTCATCTGCAATACGTCTATAGGACGTTTCCAATCAGATGTCAAATAGACGTTAAGAAGATGTCTTTTAAGATGTTTATGATTTAGAATGCATGTAAAACTGACATCTTAGAGACGTCTATCAGATGTTTGCACACAGCAGATGCTTTCCAGATTAAGCTCTCTTTAACAGACATCTTGCAGACGTATGTGTGCTATCTGGGATATCTTCAGGTTTTTTCCTAATATTTTAAAGCTAATGACACTGTTTGTAAATGGTCAGAAAAACGAATTATATCTTCAGCATTAGCAAGACAAGTTGTATGAATAATTTATTAATTTGTGGACACAAAATCTTTCATTTTCCCCCACATGTCATGTCCAGGTCTCCGTACAAATAAACTTGACGTGCCTTACCTTGTCTAACAAGCACAAACTGTGTTAAAATTGAATTTGACTAGAGATAAAGACTGAAACACATGAGATTAGTGAGACATGAGACAGTATTTGTTTGTTTAACCACAGTAAGAGATTCGAAAGCAGGGATTAAAAGTAAATGTCAAGAAAATAAACATTTATATTCTCCTCTGAAATTAAAGGGTGAGACGGTGAGGATTCGGGAAAAGAAACAAGAAATATTATTATTCGGCATGAATCCAAATGCATGGTTGTGATGTAACATTTGCCTGCTAACCAATTATTTATCTGGTTAACAAAGCTTTCTACCTCATTTGTGTTATAAAATTCACATTAAAAAAATGTTTCATATGAGCAAAAATGTGTTCTGCCGTAGCACCGCTGGTGGTAGCTAGTGGTTAGTAGCTGATCGGCCGCACCACGCTCCATAGTTATGTTTGGGATCATTTTATTTTTAATGGCGACGATATTAATTGCAACCATTGTGATTGTGTTTTAAAATGTTTTAAACAACAACGAGCACCATGGAACCAGTTTAAAAAGGCGCATTCAGCCGTCTCTGTGACAGGATATGAAACAGCCATGATCCCAAATATAACTACGGCGTGCTCTCTTCATTTTACCAAATGATCATAATCACGTATATTCATTTTACAAACCTACTACTAGCCTTTTAGTTTGACTAAAAAACCTTTCATTCGGATGACGAAGCTAGCGTTTTGAGTGGCATTTGCACATCCTGTCATGCTGGTGACTATATGCCACAGCAATAGACGCATCTTGCGGTATTAAGGTTAAAACAATTAATTGATTAATTGATGGTTAATTTAAATGACGATTGATGATGGGAATGACCGAATATTGACATCGATGTCAGTTTTATGTCATGATCTGTCATGTCCTTTTTAGTTGTTTAGTTCAACATTCCTTCTCAGTTAGAAAAGTCTTAATTTACTTTGTAACATTAATTAATTTACTTTGGCACAGCAGATATCAGTGAAGCAATGCCGCAATTAACTAAAGAAAGGATTACTATGTGGGTAAATATAGATGTAAATCTTCTTTAAAACTATTACACATTTTAACACGACCATTTGTAGTTTTATCACAGTAAAACTGTGTCTTTTCACATACTAAAGAAATGCGGTGAAAACTGAGGCCTTAACACAACCAGAATGTCTACACATAGAAAAGAAACACATTCAAAATTTCAACATTAACATGGATGAACAGTGCATGACACGGTCAAATTTCATGCGTTCCATTTAAAAACTTTTCAAACAGTATTCAATCGAAGCCAAAGCCAGCTGTGATTACAGCACTGAACATCAAAATATATAACATTCTCATTCTTTGCTGAGTTTTTCTTGTGCGACAGAGGAGTTGTACGCCATGATTTGACTGGCACTTATTTGGAGAGCGAGATGATGCCCGTCCACTTTCGCTGCATCCGTTTTGAAAGCCTTGTCACATATATGGGTACGCCTGTGTACATCCAGACCAGATAAGTTGGTTATGTCTGGACACAAATTGCATTTGATCACTTGCAATTAATCAGTTCATAGTGCCAACAGGCTGCATGAAAATAATTTATTCTGATTTGAGAAAAAAATCTGATTTGCCTGCAGTCTGAACATATCCTAAGAGTGTACGTTTTCTCTTGATTAAATTATTTGCTTATTAGTTGAAAGTTTTTTTTTGGATGGATTGGCATATTCAATTTATCTGTAGGTATGTGTAACCCCCCTGGGTCCTACTCCCATCCGCTCTGAGCAGGACTCAAACCCGGATCGCCGGCATGGGAGGTGTGTGCACTAATAAGGAGGCTAAAGATCTCAGCCTCTAGCATCAGTCACTAGTGCACCTCTTGAGATCAGGGGAGAGAGGTTTACCTGCACAGCTCTTACCAGCTGGCTTCCGTTACATATGGACAATGTGTTTAATATTTAATTCAAGTCATAAGCATGCGTCAAAACGAGACTTTTAAATTCTCCTGCATCCCTACATAGTTTAGATCAAAAAGTTTGACCGAAGGAGCCTGGATGCAGAGGATTCGCTTTTTTATCGACGATATTGACGACTAAAGTGGATCAAATTGGATGACTACAGGAAAAGTCAGAAGTCGGATATATTCATTAATGACCATCTCGTTTGTTGGATTTACTGTGGATTATTGCTTTGAATGTGAATTTTGAAGGACTATAAACTTGCATGTGTGTAAACAAATGGTCAGACATTATTATAAATTGATATATTTGTAGACAAAGGTCTCAGCTAATGAACCATGTGGGGAACAGTTTTTTTTTTTTTTTTAAGATGTACATTTATTCACTTTATAACTTAATTTGCGTCAACACTGTCAGACACATTAAAAAACTTCCAGGACTATGCGTCCTACTGTAAGATCCGCAATGAGCAGGAAATAGGAAAGGGTTCCTCAGAGTTAGTGTGGGTCTATGCTGCAGGTTGCTAGGCCTCATGGCAGCCACCTCATCAGTGCCTCCACTGGGCCTGACACATATGAGAGTGTTTCAGTAGTAGAACAAGAACCTTTGTGGCCAGCCCAGGGCCGGAGTGGGAGTCATTTTCAGCCCTGGAGTTTCATGCCTTAGAGCGGCCCACTTTAGTTCTCGACTGACTATAGCTATTACAATAATGTAATTAAAACTTCAGTATATAAGTCTGCAATAGCGCACTGTTCTCTACAGACTTGTAATTCATTATATTTTTCTACA
>NW_015644616.1:64118-64998 GCF_001515625.1 Sinocyclocheilus rhinocerous | reverse complement strand
ATACAAAAAAAAAAGTAATTGGCCTGAGTAAATTGTACCATTATAAAATCGTGACTGCACAAGTAGTGTAGTAATTTAGGAGGTGAAAATACTGTGAAATTACATACATACAAATGGCAAGAAATTTGAAAGCATAACAACTGAATGTCTATGAAACGTTTATGCACTTAAATTTTTTTAACTAAAATGGCTATTATTGCAACCATATAGCCTACACTCTTAAGAAAATGGTTCTAAACAGTACCAAAAAAGGGTTCTTCGGCTTGTAACAATAGCAGAACCCTTTTTAGTGCTAAATAGAACCCTTTTTTATAGGGTTCCATATAGAACCATGCTTTGAAAATGCTATATAGGACCTTATTGGTGTTATAAATAACCTTTCTAATAATAGTTTTTCATTAATATTAGTATGTTAATATAATTCATATTAATATTATTTGTATATATTATTTATTAATATTATTTTTTACCCCTCAATCTGTCTGGTCTTATATTATCTTGAAGTGTCTATTAGGGATTTACATAAAATCAACAACAGCAACATCATCATCATCAACAACAACAACGTGTCAATTAGGCACTTTTTTAATGACGTGAAATTGTAGCAAAAATGACAGTGTTCTAATAACAGTTAATAGCAGAATACATTAATGAATGACAATGGACATTGAACATAAATAAATGCTTAAAGAAATAAAACAAAATAGAACATAAAATAGTGTATTGAACACCAATCTCCAGTAAAATATCTTCATAATCCTCTTTGATGCCTTTAAGTTAATCATTATCTGTATTTTGGTGTGATGATTGAATGGCAGTTTCTCTCTGCAGATGACGAGGTTGCAGGACATGACAGCATCTGAAATGCACAATTGAGTTT
>NW_015644616.1:46813-64075 GCF_001515625.1 Sinocyclocheilus rhinocerous | reverse complement strand
ATGAAGGCCAAAAGTAGTATGTGAGCACTTCACAATGTTAAAAGGAAAAAGTAATATAAAGTCATGGATAGCTGGGTATGTTTATGCATAAACCCTAGTAATAAAAAATATCTAACAAAATGGACCAAACATTCAATATCTTTGTACTTAATGAAGAAGAGGAGAGTATACTTAACTGAACAGAGCTGGTCACACTGACTTACATGTTCTCTTAAACTAAAAAGAGAGAAGACCTACATAAAGAAGTAAAACACAAAATAAGAACAAAAAATAGATGTGACGAAGACCAAGTTTCAGTGAAACAATCACAATCCAATCCATATAATGCCTTTAAGTCCATCATTTTGGTGTGATTAAGTAGCGATTTTTCTCTGCAGATGATGAGGTTGTGGGATGTGATACATCTGAAATACACAATTGAGTTTAGAGTTACAGTGTGTCCATGTGTCTGTGTAAGTGGCAGTTTTTCTCTGCAGATGATGAGGTTGTGGGATGTGATACATCTGAAATACACAATTGAGTTTAGAGTTACAGTGTGTCCATGTGTTTGTGTAAAACAATTATGTTTATGAAGGCCAAAAGCAAAAATGGACAGTATGTGAGCCCTTCACAATCTTAAAAGAAAAAAGTGATATAAAGTCATGGGATAGTTTTAATATTTTTTTGTGACTGGGTATGTTTGTACATAAACCCACGTAATAATTAAAAAAATCTAACAATATGAATGATAAATTCATTGTCTCTTTTACTCTGTGGAGAAGAGGAGAGAATTCCCAGAGCTTAGCAGAGCTGCACACACTTATATGTGACCAAAAACTGAAAAAAGAAAGAAGATAAGAAGATGTTTGTTTGGAAACCAGTTACATTTTTAGAGTTAAAATTGTATTTAAATTTTAAGAATGAAACCATTAACCTGTTGAGAGTTTGTTGACAGTCTGTATTGGATCACTGAGCTACAGAAAATCAGTAATGTGGAGGAGCTTTGTCAGTTACAGATTTGAAAAACAAAAGGGTGGGAATAAAGAACCCTAAATTCTAACACAAAGAACCATTTCAGCATGAAAGGGTTCTTCAGAATGCTATGGTTCTAAATAAAACCATTACTGCATGTAAAGAACCTTTAAAGAACCATCTTTTTAGAGTGTATGAATAAATGAAAATGCATATTTTTCAATTAAAGAAAACTTGTGGGCTGAGTGTGGGCTGCTTCTGGTGCTTGGATTTCTACTTCAATAAAATGAGGTCCAAGTTTAAGAATGCGCTAGAACAGTGGTTCCCAAACCTGTCCTGGAGGACCCCCTGCCCTGCACATTTTGTATGTCTCCCTAATCAGACACACCCAATTTAGTTCTTGCCGTCTCTACTAACGAGCTGATGGTGGAATCAGGTGTGTTAGATAAGGGAGACATACAAAAGGTGCAGGGCAGGGGGTCCTCCAGGACAGGTTTGGGAACCACTGCGCTAGAAGTTACATTTTTTAAAATGTATTTTCCTCTCTATTTAACAGCCTTATAGCCTTAATAGTGAAAGACGTCTCCCCTCAGGTAGATTAAATGTTTTCCTGCCTTGCTAAATTTTGGGCTCTTGATCAATAAATTGCATTCGCCCAAACTGATTTGCCAAAATCAAATCGCGGACGTAAGCGCGAGTCCTGCTCGCTGTGAAACAGGAGCAGCCGCCAGAGGATTCCGCTTGGTCTTAAAGCCTTCAACAACCGTCTACGTTCACAAATAAAACTATATTTTGCGCAAAAATAATGATTAATTATCAATTGAGAATTTGTTATTCAAGTGGTCATATGGCCATATGATTTCTATATTGCCTAAAATATCTAGGGTTTGGCTTTGTTTGCGTGTGCAGACCGATCCGTGTATGACATCGGTTCCTTGTGTTTTCGAAACGCTGTCGAGGTACTTTGAATCAAAGCAATATAGAAATCCTGGCCAGGACGCGTCCTGGGAAAATGGCACGTATGGTCACCCTACCTTAAATACGGGCATCCATATTTCAACCCCATAGCAGTGGCATGACAGTACCGGCCCTCGCGGCCAAAAAACAGACCGGCCCACCGGGAATTTTCCCGGTGCTCCCGATTAGCCAATCCGGGCCTGCCTGTATGTGTAGCTACCCGCCAGTCAGGATTATTGCCGCGGCTATTGCTAATTACCATGTGCAAGAAGGGGATATTCCTTTGGGGACTTGCTTGCTTCTCATTTTATGCATGGGATGAGAAGACTGAGGCCTTTCTGTCCTGTGACTTTTCCTTCTTGTTATCTGTCTGTGGTCTTAGAAGGACTGTTGGTCTTAACATCCCTCAAGTGCATTGATAACTTGCAGGCTATGGGCCCTATTTTAACAATCTAAGCGCACGGCGCAATTGCGCTTAGAGCGTGTCCAAATCCACTTTTGCTAGTTTAAGGACGGGAAAAATGGTCGGCGCGCCCGGCACATGGTCTAAAAGGGTAGTCCCTATTCTCTTAATGAGTAATGGGTGGAGTAATGGGCGTAACGTGCCATAAACCAATCAGAGTCTCATCTCCAATTCCCTTTAAAAGCCAGTTGCGCTCGGAATTTAATTTTTCATTTTTAAAAATGTTTGTGTGTTGCTGTGCATCCCTGTGTGTGTAATAAGCAAAGTGTATGCGCGTTGTGCACCCGCCTATAGGCGCATATTACTAACGCGCTCTTTAAATAACTAAGAAAAAATATTGCGCCAGACTTTAGACCAGGTTTTTGTTGGTCAATGGCGCAGTCTATTTCAGTTGCCTCAAAATAACAAAGCGCGCTCGACACACCTCGTTTTCAGACCAGCACACCCATGGGCGCAAATGCATTTGCTATTTAAACAATGTGGCGCAGGACCTGAAAATGACAACTGCGTCAGGCTGAAACTAGCAAAAAACACTTGCGTCGCGCCTGGCGCCGCATTGCGCCGGGTGTATGATAGGGCCCTTTATCTGTGAGCTCATCTTGTCTGGATTTTGCTCTATGTTTAGTTAAGGTATTTTGCAACCTGTATTGAGTTGCTTCTAAGGTTGCTTCTGTACCCTTTCCTGAAGAATATTATAAGGAATTATAAATGTAATAAATGAAATTATAAGGAAATGTAATGCTCTGTTAAAGATGGAACTTTTGCTAAATGTCTTGAGTGAAGAACACTTATATATATATATATGCTTGTAAATGATTGGAATAAAATGTTATAAAATCTAAAAAATCTTTCTCTCTCCTCCCTTTCTCCCTCAGCCTGGATAAAGGTTTTCCATTTGTGGGGCAGGTGGGTGTGGAATCTAAAGTCATTCCAGGTTTGGATAAAGGAGTTCAGGGCATGTGTGTAAACGAGCGAAGAAAGATCACCATACCTTCTCACCTTGCATATGGAGTCTTGGGAGCTGGTAACACTGTCTTTTTTTTCTTTTTCTTACTAAATAAATACTTCTAATATGAGACAGATACAAAAAACTGAATATATCTTAATGTGTTCACAGTGGTCCTAATATGGATTTATTTTGGTCATTAACATGCACCAAATGTACTGGAACCCTTTTATTTTGCCCTCATTTTGGTGTTTCTCTTCCAGAAGTTAGGTAGATAAATATACCATTTCTAACGGAAATAATTTATTTTATTTCTAAATACCATTTCTAAATGGTATGTGGAAGATTTTTTTTCCACACCATGATAAATATGTTGATACAGAGTTAAACTGCAGAAAGAAAATGGAAATGTTGTGTAACTATACCTAATTAACTTATAGAACATATTAAAAATATGATTTTATGGTAAATAGTTATTTAAATATCTTAAAGTCTTTATGATAGCTGCAAATAGCAATGACGGTCACTGTAGCTACTTGGTTGCTTTAGGACAGTAATGCACAATAAAACACAGGTAGTCTTTAGGTGGTAGCAAATACATATACATAGGTATTCTTAGAGGTCTAAAAAATGCACAGCAACACAAACTGGTCTGACTGTAACAGAGAATTGTGAATAGCAAAATTGTGAAATAAAATTAATAATAATTTGGGCACATACAAGAAAAAAAGTAATATGGCAATGAATGGTTTAAACTCTAAAAGATTAGAAGTGTAAAACAGACACACCCACTCACTCACAGAGAGAGAAAGTGTGGGATCAAAAGCTGACTTTGAAACTGTTTACCAATTAGTTGAGCCAGAAGACTTTTAAAAAACTTTTTAACACTTTTTAAAGAGGCCATATGTTTTCCCTTTCCTTCTGTGTGTAAAGTGCATCTACTTGAGTAGTAGATATAGTAGATACATTCAGGCCCACTGATATAATCCAGTCCCCTGGCCAAACCTGTGTGAGGGTCTCTCTCAATGCGCTCACTTGAATGCACGTTTCAATAGATATATCATGACTTCATGAACTGCACAGCGGAACGATCTAGACACAAAGGCCATTACAGTTCCTGTCGCCCACAACGAGCAGGACACGTGAGAACAGTCATAAGAGAGTTGACAGTCTCGTTATCGTCGCTTTATGAGTGAGAGCAAAGCACTCTGCCAAAGCCGCAACCATCAGCCTGAGTGCTTCCTGAGAACTCTTGAAGGCACATTTCATAAATGTACACATTCAAGCAATGCTGGACCAATGAAATGCAGAGCGTAGTAATAATTAGCAACAAGCGTATTGGTGCATATAACATTAAACCAGCTCTTACGAGTGACATATATTCACAGCATCCAGCATAAATCTGTGTGAAGAACCAAGTTCATAAGCACAAAAACAGGGCAGATAGCTACAGATGTAGTGCCTGAATACTACTGAAATAATAGAACACAGAAAGCTGTGTCATGAATGCATCAGTTTTGCATATGCAATAGCTATTAGTGTGAGCAATGGCACTGCACATCAGCCTATATGACCTAGATGAAACACGTGCCAGAGAGGGACATGGCCATGAAATCTCTTGTCTTCCCCTGCACAGACGGAACATGTGGTTGCGAAAAAGGGGAATTTTCAGATTATGAAACCTAGCGAAAGCGTTTTGAGAACCAACCCGCTGCAAAACAAATATCCCGAAAAGACATGCCTTAGTTCAAGTCCAAGATGACGCTAGACTGCTTGTGGAGTGGAGACGAATCTCTATTGGGCAGTCAACTCTATAAACAACATCAGAAACACTTGTGATGCTCTGAACATAGAGGCAGGCATTCTCCAGTATTTGGTATTTGAAACTTTATCTTACCAGAGAAAAGAGTTCCAGTACAGAAGAACTTTCTGTATTCTGTCTTACAGCTGTCACACAACAGAACAGTTGTTGCTTGAAGGCAACTAGTTTTTGATTACAAAAGACGCCATTTCAGCCACGATCGTTCTCTGGATTCATTGCTGGCTCAGACCTTCTGCAAGGGAGATCAATAAGATTAGGGGAGCTACCTTTGTGAATTTACCATTACAGCACTTTGGATTATCACTACTGTGGACTTACATGAACACTTCTGGGACATTCACTTTGGGATTTGGACAGGAAAATAGATCTAGACTCTCTTCCAATAGTTTCTGTGCAATCAGTCAAGCGTCCCCAACTAAGCAAGCCAAAGGCGACAGCGGCAAGGAACCAAAACTCCATCGGTGACAGAAATGGAGAAAAAACTTTGGGAGAAACCAGGCTTAGTCGGGGGGCCAGTTCTCCTCTGGCAAGACGAAACCAGCATGGTGTGGTTTAATTTCAGCCTGCAACACAGGTCAGATTGTGCAGAGGACTTGTCTGGTTCCCGTGGTCTTGTGCCGATGGTTGTCGAGGTGATGAGGTCTTCGCAGGGCATCTGTCTCTGGGGTGCATCTAGTTGACTTGGTCTCCGCTGACATTCAGGGCTGTAGAGTTGTCCTGGTCTCCGCTGTCTTTCAGGGCTGTAGAGGTCCTTTCTAGGTGCTGATCCACCATCTGGTCTGAATATGTACTAGATCTGGGTGACTGCAGTGACCATCTGATCTGGATACAGACTGGATCTGGTGGCTACAGTGACCTTGGAATAAGAATGAAAGAGACTAATATTAGCGTAGATGCCATTCTTCTAGCGATGTAGCAAGTACATCGTGTGTTATGGGAAGTGTTCCCGGTTCCGGTTGACCTAATTAATGCAGCCTATCAATCCTTTAATGGATTTGAATTATAGAAATGTGTTAGTGTGTTATGTGTATGTGTTAAAGAGATGGGTCTTTAATCTAGATTTAACCCTCATCCGTCCCTCGGGTCATTTTGACCCAAAACTCATTTAAGATTTTTTTAAAAATCGAGCATTGATCTTTATGGTATGAGACTTTGTTACATTTGTCACACTCGAACCGGGAATACATTAAAAAAATTCGAGTGAATTCAAGCAGTTTAAGTGGGTGCTATAAAAAAAAGTATCAAAAGTGTCCTTCGCGGGTCATTTTGACACGCCACTGGGAAAAGCATGGAATTTATGAAAAAAAACTGTGGATTTTTTAATTTAATTTTGTCACACTTGAGCATGGAGCACACACAAAAAAATTTGAGTCGATTCGAGGATTCTATGTGGGTGTAATAAAAAAAGTATTACACGCACAAGTATTGCATTCATTTTGACCCGGCCATAGGAATGAATGGAATGTCCGAAAAAAACAGCATTTTTTCATTTATTTGATTTTTTTGACTATACAAAATCTGACACAATCCAGAAAAGATGCATACCCAAACAAAGGGCTGAGACTGCAGAATGTCCTCAATGCACAATAAACTCACATATCCACACACACATGGCACACACACTCCCACTGAAACACATTATAGCTTGTATGATGTTTCTGCTGGGAAATGGCTGTCATTTTGAATTTTTTTTTTTACTTAACAGTTAAATTTGAGTGATGGGGTGGAGACCAATGAGTTTATATCATATTTATATTTTTAAATTTATCTTTTATATGTATTACATATTTATGAAACTGTATGATGTAAATGTAAATGTATGAATATGCATGTGTTTAGATTAAAATTCAGTATAAATTTCATAATTTTTTTTTTTATATAGTTTTTTTTTTAATGTTTTGATATATATCTGAAAGCCTTGAGATATATCTGAAAGCTTAATAAAGCCTCAAGTTGGTGTAGTTTTAAACATTTCACTTGTTTGGCTCATTTAAGAATCTCCATAGGGTTCTATAGGCCCCTCTAGTGGCTGTAATCATAAAATGCAATTTTATGTAATGTTTCCCCACCAGATAGCATCAGAGACACTCAGTGACCTAGGTCCTGATGGATGATCATGTTTAAAGTATAAATATGCAGAAATTGTCTTTCTTTGTTTGTTTGTTTTTCTTTTGGTGAAAAAATTTATAAAATATGCTAATTTTCATAAAATATCCAGAATTTAATGTGAATAAAATAAAAATCACCAACAAAAAAAAAATCTACATAAAAAAATAGAAAAAAAAATATAAAAATGGTCCAATATAAGCTTTCCGGACCAAAAATAAAATTAGTGTCATTTTTGGCCTTCAGGTCATTTTTAACCCGCGAGGGACACTTTTGTTATAGGTTCGACTGACAGAGTGTGTCTGCCTCACGAACAACACTAGGTAGATTGTTCCAGAGTTTGGGCACTAAATAGGAGAAGGATCTGCCGCCCGCAGTTGATTTTGATATTCTAGGTATTATCAAATGGCCAGAGTTTTGAGAATGCAGCAGACGTGGAGGACTATAATGCAATAAGAGCTCGTTCAAATACTGAGGTGCTAAACCATTCAGGGCTTTATAAGTAATAAGCAAGATTTTAAAATCTATACGATGTTTAATAGGGAGCCAGTGCAGTGTTGACAGAACCGGGCTAATATGGTCATACTTCCTGGTCCTAGTAAGAACTCTAGCTGAACATGCAGAACAACCACCTAATAAAGCATTACAATAATCTAACCTTGAGGTCATGAATGCATGAATTAACGTTTCTATTCCCAGCCCCAGCACTAAGGAACACTGCCAACCACCAAAATCAACTGCAAATTTAAAGGAATGGTAAAAGGAACACAAAAAGGCTTCGGGAGGGGGCATGGCCAAAATAACAAACAAAAGAGAAACTTCCTCAATTGTAGATCTAACTTACCTGCTACAAAACATGAAAAGAAACAACAAAAGTTGTTAGCTCTTCCTTGACTCCCTAACTTACCCAAAACCAGGAGAAAAAGGATTAACAAGAAAATGGCACCCTCCTCCCTACAAATTACAAATAAAACATTCAGTTTAACAAAAGAAAAAAAAAACTATCAAGTGGCTCAGCAATATTGAGAGTTGAGGTTAACACTCTAGATATAAGCATAACAACAATACTGACTGGAATACTATCACAGTTTTCACCATTTAACATTGTGTATCAGTTACACCACAACTAGCAACAGTAGTCTGAGGCTGCAGAGAAGTCCATGTGGGTTGAGAAATGTCTTCTTCCCCTCTGTGCCTTCTTGATGGCTTTTACAGCTGGTTTCCCCACTGGAGGAGCCACTGAGTGAAGTGCTAGTTGATGATCAGCAACCAGCCCCTGTTAGAGAAACAGCGCAGAAAAGGAAAAAAAAAAAAAGGAAAACCAAACAGCATAGAGAAAGACAAATAAAAACACATGACTGCCCCCAGAACAGTACAAACTGTCACAGGACGTAACATGAATCAACACTGAACTGACCTCAGCTGAACAATGACACTATTGTTTTCTAAGTGCTGTTTTACAGCAGAATTGGTCTCTTTTTGCATCTTTGAATCATTTTCCCCCATTTATCCTTGTAAATCTGCTTTGAAACAATCTGTATTGCGTAAAGCGATATCTAAATGGGTGGCAACGCAGTGCTCACATCCAGTGTAGGCGAGTGTCAGTTGTTAAGTGAATTGGGCGGGGCCTATGGTGCAATCATGTATAACTATTCGTCGATATCTTGCTCTGGAGTCATATGCATGGATTTGCCCTTGTGACATCACAAATCCCCTAATATCAAAATTAGATGTTTTTGAAAAAGGTTAAACAATTTTTTTGTTTATAATGAGGACGTTTTAAGTTATGAAACTTGTAGGATGTTTTAACGGTACAAAGACCTCTTGTATGTCAAAAGATCAAGGCAAATTTGATTTCTCATTTCACATCCTCATTTTAAAAATGCCATTCCTTGCTTAAATTTGATGTCCAAAAAAAAAATTTGATAGTTGATCAAAATGCACATATTAGTTTATCTATTGCACTAATTTCTCTGCTTGACACTTTATTGAATTTATTGTTATGTACCTTACCTGTGTCTATTTGAGTTTCTTTGTATTGGATACAGAGCTGTTGCGGTTTTTGTTCTTGCCCTGGTCTGCTTGTTGATTTAAATAAATTGCTGCAGGTTGATGCGTTAGCCTGCCTTGGAGAGATAACCACTGGTCTGAAACCATTTGCTTTTGTAGATTATTTAATTCATAGTGGAATTGTGGACTTTAAATAGTTATAAACTCCCTTTCCACAGTCATAAGCCACAACAACCTTCTTTCTAGTTTTGAACTTGGCATAATGGTATCATGTAAACATAAGGGGTGGCCATTAATAATGTTCTAATAATTTTCACTTGATTCCACTAATTGATGCACTTTATTGTTATTTTAGGACACTGATATACTAAGTTAGTAGGGTGTACTAACTTTTTCCATACAAGAAATGGGCATTTTCTATAGGTTCAGTTATCCCATCTGACTCAGCACTGCTGTTTCTCTCTAGGTTCAGTTATCCCACCTGATGCAACATTGGTGTTTGATGTGCTTTTGCTGGATTTGTGGAATAAAGAAGACAAGGTTCAAATTCGTACACTTCACAAACAGCAGAACTGCAAAAGAACAGTGATGCCCAGTGACTTTGTCCGCTATCATTACAATGGATCTTTGTTAGTGGGAAACCTATTTGATTCCAGGTAGGCCAAAATTATAACAAATCTGACTTTTTGGGGAAAAAATCTTCATATGCACTGCTAAAATTAAGGGAACACTTAATTAATCAATTGGATCACAATGAATGAATATTCAAATTGTAAATATTTACTTATCTTTACATACATTGTCTAATTCATTGAGAACAAAATGATGTGACAATGGTCACTGGAAACCAGAATCATCAACCCAATGATGGCTGGATTCAAAATCACATTGAAAATCAAAGCATAAAATTGAAATTGCACACTGATCGAACTTGCATGAATTTCATCAAAGCAACTCATAATGTAAGTCAGTAGTGTGTATGGTCCCCACGTGCCTGTATGCACTCCCAACAGCATGCTCCTGATGAGATGGCGGATAGTGTATTGGGGGCTGTATCAGGATATCAGTGAGCTCCTGAACAATCTGTGGTGCTACTTGGTGGCTTTGGATACTCTGATACATAACGTCCCAGAGGTTCTCAATTCCATTCAGGTCTGGGGAACATGAGCACCAGTTAATGGCATCAATGCTTTCCAGAAACTGCCTACGCAGTCTGGCCACATGAAGCCAGACATTGTCACGCCTGAGGAACCCAGGGCCCACTGCACCAGTATTACACTCTGACAGTAGCTCTGAGGATTTCATCCTGGTACCTAACAGCAATAAGGGCATCACTGGCTAGCACATCCCCAGACCATCACTGACCCACTGCCAAAACAATTATGCTGGATGATGTTGCAGGCAGCATAACAGCAGCATAATAGCAGACCTGTCAATACTGGTGTTCTCTGGCAAATGCCAATCGAGCTACACAGTGCTGGGCTGTGAGCACAAGTCACGCTACAGGACGTAGGGCCCTCATGCCACCCTCATGGAGTTGGTTTCTGACAGTTTGGTCAGGAACATGCACACCAGTAGCCTGCTGGAGGTCATTTTGTAGGTCTATGGCAGTTCTTCTTCTGTTCCTTGTTGCACTAAGGAGCAGATACCAGTCCTGCTGCTGGGTTGTTGCCCATCTACAGCCCTGTCCAGCTCTCCTTGTGTAATGGCCTGTTATCTCTTCCATGCTCTTGAGACTGTGCTGGGAGACACACCAAACCTCCTTGCGACGGCACGTATAGCCATCCTGGAGGAGCTGGATAACCTGAGCAACCTGATTGGGCTGCAGATACTGCCTCATACTACAAGCAGTGAGAAAGACCCTAACAAAACACAAAACTAGAAACAAACCAGTCTGGAAGAATGAGGAGAGAGAAATTGTCTGTGGCGACCACCTACAAAATCATACCCCCTTCTTGCTGTTGCCTCTCAAGTGCACCTGTTGTCACTTTTATTTGCACCAAAGCAGGTGAAACTGATTCACAATAACTTGTGACAAATTGATATCCCTGAAGTTGAATTGACTTGGTTATACTGTGATGATTTAGTGTTCCCTTAATTTTCTAAGCAGTGTGTTTATGTTTTTTTATATTTTGGAACCTTACAAACTTTCGATTTAAAATGTGTAAATGTTAAAAAGTGTAAAGCATATATGTCTTTAAAACCAATATTTGATATTTTTGATTTTTGTTAAATAATGCAAACACTTATTACATTATTACAAACAATTACATTTTTAATTGTGGCCCAAATTGTCCAAATACCACACACACACACACACACACACAGACACACACACACCTACACACATTTATTTCTAAAGCACATTTAAAAACAGCCAAAGCTGACCAAAGTTTGTTTGTTTGTTTGTTTATTTATTTATTTATTTATGTCTGTAAATTCTTATCACAGCCATCTTCAAAACTCAACATATGACTCATATGTGGGGCAGGGCAGTCTCCTCAAAGGCATGGAGGAAGGCCTTCTGGGCATGTGTGTTGGGGAGAGGAGATTGTTTATTATCCCACCATTTCTGGCTTATGATGACAAAGGATATGGTATAATTATTGATTGCTTTCATTTTTTATATGACATGTATTGATTGATATTTACTCTGTAAATTACTATTATACATTTACAGCTGTAAAACTCATAATGCGTATTAAAGTAGCCTATGTGTGACAATATTATTGAAGTGTAATATTTTTGATATTTTATGAGATTCTGGATTTCATTAAATGTGATGTGTCTGAAGCATAGTCTAAAGAAACTTCATCCTTAGGTACAAAGGTCCCTCCATATGCAACTCTAATTTTTGACGTGTTACTGGTGGACGTGTTTAATGTGAAGGATGATGTGAATGTGGAGGTTCAAAAGATCCCACAGCCATGCCGGAGAAGGGCAGTGGGGGGAGATTTCATACGCTACCATTATAATGGAACCTTTCAAGACGGCACTGTCTTCGATTCCAGGTCAGTCTATCATCTGGAAAAGAGATAGTTTCATATTACAAGATGTATTGCAAATGTTTGTGTTGGCTTTTTACATGGCTAACTTTAATAGATTTTTTTTTTAACATCCTCAGTTATTCACGAAACAGCACTTACAACACGTTTATTGGCATGGGCTATGTGATTGCTGGCATCGACAAAGCCCTGCAGGGGGTCTGTGTGGGTGAGTGGAGACGAGTCACTGTGCCGCCTCATCTGGCCTATGGAGAGAATGGATCAGGTGACTATCAGAAGGAAATTAGAAGAGCACTGGAACCTTTTAAATTACATAATGCAACATAAGCATATTGAAATGTTAAAGGGTGCATTCTTGCATTTAGTTTCAACAACTTTTCAAATTATCTGATATAAAATCTCAAAATGTATCATTGTAGGCATAAAGATATTTTACGTTACATGCAATAGTTCACTGTGTTCCCATATATGCGTACGAAGCCTTCTGAAAGTATCTTGTATTTTAGTATTTTATTTCATTTAACATCCTTTATATATTATGTAATAGTCTATATTGTATTCTTCATATAATTTACCTGTTTAATCTATTTAACATTAAAGATAACTGAATTTGACTTTTTTGAAAGTAGAATAAGACTGATGTGACTGTATTTTTCTCAACTGTGCATTCTCAGGTGAGCTGATCCCAAGATCTGCCGTGCTCATCTTTGACCTTCACATCATTGACTTTCACAACCCTAAAGACCAAGTGGAGATCAAAGTGATCTACAAACAAGCTGACTGCAACCTGACAAGTGCTGCAAATGACCTGATTATGTACCGTTACAACTGCTCTCTGCTGGATGGCACACATCTCTACTCTTCGTAAGTGCTCTCCATTTGCACCATGTGGTTATTAATTTAACAAGGTGACTATTGATGTTCAAGCATGGTTTAACTGAGGTTCACAAATCAGCATGACATCTTTTGGTATAAGCAGAATTATCAATGGATAGGTGTGCAGTACACACTTTAATCAAATAAAAACTGCAATTGTGGGGGCGCGCCAGAATCGGAACTGGGAACCACTGCACTAGACCAATTTATTTTCATATTCATTCAAGGAATTATGCATGTTGTACCAGATATTTAAAATGTTCAATATTTAACTCAATGACAATACAACATACAATTAATAATGTACAAATAATAATGTGCAATATTTAACTAAGCAGCATTTTTTTTTTTTTTACAATGACTTGTAATTTGAATCTGTTACCTGTTTTTCAATTTTATTGTATATGCTGTTGTGTACAATTATTGATATTTCTAGAATAACTGATATTATTCTAAACACTATTAATGTATTATCTGCAGAGATGACTACCCAGAACCCCCACGTGTCACGTTAGGTCAAGGGAAGTTGATTGCCGGTCTGGATGAAGGTTTGCAGGGCATGTGTGTGTTAGAGAGGAGAGAGATCACTGTGCCGCCCCACCTCGCACACGGCACCAATGGAGGTCAGTAACCACACTATCAAAATACATTTCAAAAACTTTTTAGAAAGTCAATTCAGTTCTGAATTAGCTATTTTGCTGAAATCCAAGGAAGCATCACATTTATATCCTACACTTAGAATTCTAATCCCAGAATGCACTGCAATGAGCTCAGTACAACGACACAAATGTTAAGAGAAATATTGACTATATTTACATGCACATCAAATTCCATTTAAGGTTTATATTTGGGTTACATCCATGTTCTGAATGTGTTTGAATATGTTTCTATTCATACAGGCATTATAATATTATTGTGTACATGGTTGTTTTAAGTATGGCAATCTATAAATCCGTGTTTCCTTTCCTGTTGTTAATTCTCTGGAGTTTTAAGATGCTGCAAACAAACACTTTTAAAATTAAAATAACATGAAATTTCAACTACAGCCACCAGATTACTGCAGAGCATTACTCAATGGCTCATTCGCTATTTCCACATAGATATACATCTTTTTTAGATATACAGTTTTTTTTATTTAGATTTTTGTTAAGACATCATTATATAAAATCATCATTATAACAATAAAATATTCTTTGTCAAAGTTTATTTTATTTATTTTGCAATTATGGCACATAATTACAGTCAAACCTGAACATGATGTTTTGTGTGTGTGTGTGTGTGTGTGTGCATGGCATTTGTTCTCTATCGTGGATGTTTTGTGGTGTCCCTCTATCATTTCTGTGTGTGTTCTGCATTGTAGCTGATTTGCTGGATTTTCTGAATGGATTAAACATGAACAATAATTCATGTCTTAAACTATAACTTTAGATATTTAGTTTGAAAATGGTTAAAGTTTTCATGGTCAACTGCAGGCAGTTAGTTTTCCCATTGCATACCATGCTTGTCAAAATGATGATTCATCAGTTTCTGTTAGTCCCACCCACAATGTTATCTTTATGACATAAGGACATAATAAGATGTGTGTGTTTGTGAAGTTAAATGTGAAAACAGTGAAACATCAATCAGTCAATAAACCTCACTCCTCTGATCTCAAGAGGTGCACTAGCAACTGACACTAGAGGCTGCGGTCTTTAGCGTCCTTGTTGAGGGGAGTAGAACCAGAGGGGTTACTCAAGAGCCGAAACACAGATTAATTTAAGTGTGAAACATCGCAGTGTTGGTCTGAGATGCACCACCGTTTTGCTCTGGCTTTTTTGGAACTATTTTCTTTGGCGAAAACAGACCAAAAACAGACAATAGTATGTCCAAAATGTAACCTACTCAATATTAACTTTTTTTTTTTTAACTGTTGTATAAAATCATGCTGATATTCGGGAAAACAGCACTCTCGCTTGTGTGATGTCGCTAACTATATCTTATGAATATATATATATATATAAACTCATACAGGGATATTTTTGACCTTTTAACTATATAATTATATGCAGTGAATGCTTTTTGGACTTTTTTGCTAAGTGAGTGACATACTTGATATGTCACCTCACATATCGTTAAAACAACAATTACGATATAATTTACGATATCATCACAATAAATATTGCACACCCCTAAGCATCAGGTTATATGATTATGTGCTGTCTGTATGATAACTTAAATGCTTGCAGTGTAGCACATAAATGTTTGTTTCATTATTTATAACAACACAAAATAAAATTTTATTTTCAGAAATATTACGTAATCAACCTAATCAAGGTCTTCAGTCTCAGTAGAAACTTTCAGGTAGTGTGCTGGAGCTGGTTGGAGCTACATGCTGGAACATTTGCCTTCCAGGAGCAGGATTGGACATCCCTGGTCTCATATCTTCTAAGCCAGGATGGACAACTCTGGTCCTGGAGGGTCACTGCCCTGCAGAGTTTAGCTTGATCCCCAGTAAAAAATACCTGAAAAAACCTAACCAGAGTCCAAAGTTCAGGATTGTTTACAAAAAAAAAAAGGAAACAAGTGTGTTTGATTAGGGAATAGGGATGGAGCAAATCTCTGCAGGACAGTGGCCTTCCAGGACTAGCCCATCCCTGTTCTAAGTGCATTAAGTGATTAATAGGGCTGAACGATTAATTGCATTTGCGATAATATCGCGATATGAAATAACGCGATTTTTCAATCGCAGAGGCTGCGATTACACGGTCACGTGACACGCGAGAGTAAAGACAAAAATGTCATTCATATCAATTCATGCATCACCTAATTTCATCGTAACATATAGGCCTGGCCTACAGAAAATAACATTTATGTTTAATCTATATAATATTGTGTTGGTCATACTATACAATGATTTATAGCTTGTCTTTGTTGAATAATACAGAACATAAAGAGCTTTAAAAAAAAAATTGCATATTAAATCGCAATCGCAATTTTGGTAAAAAAAAATCGCAATTTGAATATTTTCCAAAATCGTTCAGCCCTAGTGATTAAGATCAAATTGGTGTTGTATTTTGGTGGGTCCTAGCGCCATCATCTGGCAGTAGGAAGTGTGACAAAAGATTTTGAAATAGTTGACCTGCTTAAATGCATGTGCGCTACGTGAATTGTGTTTCTAAAGCCACCCCATGGCAGTGCTTATATATTTTATATATTTTAATTTGGAACCTGATAGGACAGGGCTATTATTATAACAAATAAATTATAAGTCTGGAATCAGTGCAAAAACAGCTTCACATCATGTAACACTTATACACTTAAATAATCTTAATGTTGAAAGTTGCAATTCAACCATAAGCAACATCACCCTGTTTCTACATCACTCTCATTTGTAAATAGAATAAATTATCACTGTCCACAGGCCAATCACAGGTGCCATAACCCACATGAGGCGGAATTATGCTGTTCCCTTTCAGTTGGTCACTCCGAGTCACGTCGGTGACCGACGAATTGGGATTTCGCTTAGAGAGACCAATCCGCTTCGAGTGTAAACTAAATGAGCCAATGCACATTGGCATGCGATGATTGCATCCAGCTGCTGCTGATCACAGCGTGAGCATAAAAAGGCAGCCGGTGCAACGCATACCAGCTTTTCGCTTCGGAGCCGAGCGACAACATCGTTCTGCTCCTACCAAACTGCTTCGTGTGTGACGAGTCTAGCGCGCTCTCGGGAGCTTTTTGTGTTGGCAGACGGCGCTTTAGCGGTGGTCGTTCCTGTCAAGTGGGTTGCGCACTTCAGGCTGCACTACCCCCTGTCGTGCTGCAAACGGCCATTTCCCCTGTGCGTCTCGGCACGTAAAAGAGCATTTCCCTAAAAGAGTACAATGAGCGGGTGCGTCTTTGTAAAGACGACTGGCTTCGTAACCAGTTGAGCCGCCAAAGGAACGCGCTGGGCCCTCTTCAAAGAGCGTACCAGCGGTATCCTTCGGTGCTCCTCCCGACGACCGGATGTCGATCACTGCATCGGAGGGAGAGCTCAGCTTCAGATTCAGCTGCACTGCCACCCTCCGGGACGGTGGCAAGGCCTGAATCAGATCCAGAGATGCCGGCTATGCTTTCCCGGGCCGCCGAGAGGGTAGGGCTCGAG
>NW_015644616.1:45102-46688 GCF_001515625.1 Sinocyclocheilus rhinocerous | reverse complement strand
AAGACGACTGGCTTCGCAACCAGTTGAGCCGCCAAAGGAACGCGCTGGGCCCTCTTCAAAGAGCGTACCAGCGGTATCCTTCGGTGCTCCTCCCGACGACCGGATGTCGATCTCTGCATCGGAGGGTGAGCCGGAGCTTTCTGGAGAGGAAGATTCGGCTGCGCTGCTGTCCTCCGGGACTTTAGCAATGCCTGAATCTGATCCAGAAATAACGGCTATGCTTTCCCGGGCCACCGAGAGGGTAGGGCTCGAGTGGAAACCTCCACCGCGTCCCGGGCCCTCCAGGTTGGACGATTGGTTTCTCGGGGTGGCTCGTGCTGGTTTTCAGTGCCCCGCCTCAGTGCCTTTCTTCCAAACCGACCTGCTGGTTCCTCCTTCCTCACCACCCTCAGCGGTGGTGCAGCTAGGGGGTATACAAGGGTCCCCCCGGTGGAGCGGTCGGTTGTGATGCAATTGTGTCCTAATACCGCCTCCACCCGGCAGGTCGAGCCATGCCTCCCCTCCCGGGTCTGTAGGTACTCTCTGGGTCGTGTGATGTCCACACTTGTGGTCCAGGAGCGCCATCTCTGGCTGTGTCTGGTTAATATGAGGGACGCCGACAAAGTTCGGTTCCTTAAAGGGTTAGTTCACTCCCGGGAGAATGGAGACTCCATCCCCAGACGGTCCAGCTGATTTGGAGACATTTCGGAGCCGCTCAGGTAGACCTGTTTGCCTCTCCAGAAACCTCTCACTGCCAGTTGTTCTACTCCCTGACCGAGGGAACACTCGGCACGGACACACTGGCACACAGCTGGCCGCGGGGCCTGCGCAAGTATGCGTTTTCCCCAGCGAGCCTTCTCGCACAGATGCTATGCAAGGTCAGGGAGGACGAGGAGCAGGTCCTGCTGGTGGCCCCCTATTGGCCTGCGGAGCCGCTCAGGTAGCCCTGTTTGCCTCTCCAGAAACCTCTCACTGCCAGTTGTTCTACTCCCTGACCGAGGGAACACTCGGCACGGACACACTGGCACACAGCTGGCCGCGGGGCCTGCGCAAGTATGCGTTTTCCCCAGCGAGCCTTCTCGCACAGATGCTATGCAAGGTCAGGGAGGACGAGGAGCAGGTCCTGCTTGTGACCATATGTAGAGGCCTAAGTGATTCCCATATGTGTAAAGTCCACGGTATAGCCGCAGAGCCTGTGTTTTCCCAGCAGACTTCTGCCATTTCCATGAGGTTACAATCACCTCTAATCTTCCATATTCACCTAAACGGATATCATATGTGTAAGTGCTTCCGAAACCTCCTTCGGGTCTGGTCCCTGGACCGGACGCGGAGGTTCTTGGTGACCTACCCCAAGAGGTGGTTGAAACCATCACTTCGGCGAGAGCACCGTCTACGAGACACACTTATGCCTTGAAGTGGAACCTGTTCGTCGAGTGGTGTTCTTCTCACCAAGAAGACCCCCGGAGATGCTCGATCAGGGTCGTGCTTTCCTTTTTGCAGCAAGGGTTGGAGCGAAGGCTTTCTCCCTCCACCCTTAAAGTCTAGGTTGCTGCTATTGCTGCGTACCATGACCCGGTGAATGGGAAGTCCGTAGGTAAGCATGACCT
>NW_015644616.1:41021-44952 GCF_001515625.1 Sinocyclocheilus rhinocerous | reverse complement strand
CGGTTACGTATGGTAACCCTCGTTCCCTGAAGGAGGGAACGGAGACGTCACGTCCCGTAGCCACAGCTCCTGTACCACCGCTGAGTGGCCAGGTCACCGGCTCGGCTCCTCAGCGAAAACCTGGTATGCGTTGCACCGGCTGCCTTTTTCTGCTCACGCTGTGATCAGCGGCAGCTGGATGCAATCATCGCATGCCAATGTGCATTGGCTCGTTTAGTTTACATTCGAAGTGGATTGGTCTCTCTAAGAGAGATCCCAATTTGTCGGTCACCGACGTGACGTCTCCGTTCCCTCCTTCAGGGAACGTGGGTTACATAAGTAACCGAGACGTTTTTCAACCAATAACGTTAAAATAAACTAAACTTCTGACATCAACATGCCTGAACATGTACATTTTTGTTTAACAATGGAAACATTTATGTCACAATGCAAAAAACAAAACAAATAAAAAATATTAATAAACTTAACCATTTTTATAGAAATTCACTAAGGGTTACACCACTGACCCTTGCATACTCTAAAACACACTTCTTCTCCCAGCATCCATTATCCAAACACTAGTAGGACATGAATTTTGACTAGACAAATATATCGAAATCTATTCATGCAAAAATATGATTATTCTATATAGCGATCACTGCGCAAAAGCGGACACACACATACTTTGGTTGCACACCAATAACATTAAACTCTCGTGTGTAATGTATGACTCCTCTACCACTGTAATCATCTTTACCTTTATTACAGTTGTCATCCATCAAAACTTTGCTCAGACTGAAAACTTTCCAGGAGTTTACCAGTTTAAAATTCTGATTGCAAAAACATGCTTCTTTTCGCTTTTTAAAATATTTTATCTATTATATAATCTAGGTTTTGGTTTTTTAGATGTCCCAGTTTCCCCTGATCTCCTCTGTCTGTCTCTCTCTCCATTCCTGCAGCGCTGGGTGTACCCAGTAATGCAGTGTTGCTGTTTGAGCTGGAATTACTACAGCTGCAGAAGGGTGTTCCTGAGGGCTTTTTGTTCATTTGGCTGAAGGACAGTCCTGAGCCACTGTTTCCTGCCATGGACATGAACCAAGACCAGGAGGTACCACTGGAAGAGGTATGCTCTCTGCTGCCTGGCTTATTAATGTTAATGAAGCTATTTCCATTTTAGTGTATAAAAAGATGGATTAAGAACCGAACAGCCCTTGAGCTGATATAGGCCCCCCACAAACAGTTATTGTTTTTAAAAGTACATTTGATTTATTATTATAAATTATTATTGACAAGAAAATAAACTAAAATAATAAAAAAAAATTAATAAATAATAAGGTCACACTTATTCGTAGACCAAATAACTATTACATTTGCATCAATAAATTACTAATTTGCTGCTTATTAATAGTTTGTAAGTTGTTACATTTAGGTAGGGGGTAGGATTAAGGGATCTGAAACATGGTCATGGTCATCTGAAACATGGTAAAGGTACTAATAAATGTAATATATGCATGCTAATAAGCAACTAGTTAATATTGGGAATTGGTCCTTAAAATAAAGTGTTACAGTTGTATATACATGCAGCTCACCAGGGACCCCTGCTATTCTTATCATAAAAATAATATTTTACAACAAAATTCAACAACATCTAACATTATTTAGGATTTCCTTCTGAAACTCCACCCCCTTTGTTTGTGTATGTGCACTGTAGTATGTCATACTACATATCATACTGCAGGCCTCTGGGTGCGAGGGACCTTTCAACGCTGCTTGCAGCTTTAATTTGTTTTATTTCTTTATATACACTTCTATTAATGATTCGCTCTGCTTACCCCAATAAAGAGAAGGAGCTAGAAAATGTGCTTAAAACATACAATGCATATGTTGCCAGGGAAAGGGCTGGGTGGTATAATGGTATATTTTGATGATGGTATCTCGTTAGATATTTTGCTAAATCGTTAATTTTGCGGTATGTAAATATATCAGAGTAGCATAGAACTATTTTAAAGTTAAAGAGTAATAAAGAAACATGCATGCATTCTCCCAACCTCAAACATATTAAATGCAATAACGAGTGGCTGATTGGATGCAAGTATACGGGACAGGAACAAGACACCAATACATGTACTGTCCATCACATAACACAAAACAAATCAATGCAATTAATTAAAAAATCACAATAACAAAAGGGGCGGTTGAGCAAATCACAACTGCTGCTGGGTGGTCTGGTGTCCTGTTTTTTAACTGTTGGCATGTACTAGGTAACTAAGAAAGTGAAAATAGAGAGAGAGATGGTGGAGAAAAAACACAAATACAGCCCAAGGATTTTAATACAGATGTATGTTTGCTACACACGTGCACATGTTGCTATTAAGAATGTTTCGATCCATCAACTGGGCTGTGGTAAAGAAATTTACGCATTGTGTGTCAGTCTGTGTTTTCTGTCCACTGTGCACAAGAATCAACATGACTTCTCAAGTCAGCATAAAATTAAACAGACCCTGTCCTATCACACAAATACTATGTGCAAATATAGAGACCTACAGTATGTAATTAGTATAACGTGTGACATGCTCGTACTGTATGTCACTCTGATCTGTCGTTTTCTTCTGCAGTTTTCAGCATTCATTAAGCTACAGGTGGCTGAAAGCCAGGGCCGCCTCCATCCAGGAATAGACAGTGACACTGTCCTAAGGGACATGTTCAGTAAGCAAGATCGCAACGCAGACGGCAAGATAACTGAAGATGAACTGAACATCATAGTAAATGAGGAAGAGGAAGGGCCTAAACATGAGGAGCTGTGAGGGCATCATCGTTTTTTGAGTGAGATTTTTGTAATTCAAGTTGTAATTGGCTGACTATGTCAGCTTGATGCTGGGTTCAGTAATGGGTAATGTTCTGATGACATATAATGCACTATTAAAATAGACCTGTCCAGCGTTCCAGTGTTTCAGAGGTTACATTGGAAGATGTGTTATAATAAATGACCTTTCTGTTTCCTTTTTTCTGTCCATTAATCAAATAATCAATGCAACTGAACGATGGGTTTGTTCATATATAGCTGTTATGCAGCTTCTACAGGTCAGATTAAATAGGAATGTCCCAATCAGGTTTTTTGTGCCCCCGATCCAGTCCGAGTCATTGAATATTGAGTACCTGCCGATACCGAGTCCTGATCCGATACTTGTATTTTCCTAGAGTTTGGTGCTCACTTCAAAATAGATTAAAGTTGTTTAAAATCAACCCTATATACAGTGTATGTATATATATATATATATATTGTGGCGCGATCACCAAACGACAGACACAGTGGGTGTGGCGTCAGGCCTCGGAGAGGCTTTTATTAACAAAATCCTTGATATACTATATATATAAATAAAAAAATATATAAAGGGGATCTGGTGTCCACGTCGTGCTGCGGAGGTTCGTGAAGGTGGGGCAGTGTTCGGAAGGAAGGGTCCAGGTAAGGGGCGGAGTCCGGCGGCCGCACGCACTCCCCTCTCCGGTCCGGGGCGCGAGTATATATATATATATATACTGTATATATATATACAGTCATGTGAAAAAGAAAGGACACCCTATTGAATTCCATGGTTTTCCATATCAGGACATAATAAAAAATCCTCTGGTCCTTGGCAGGACTTAAAATTTGGACAATTAAACCTCAGATGAAAAACAACACATGACATATCACACTATATGTCATTATTTATTTAACAAAAACTAGGCCGACATGGAAAAGCCACGTGGGCATTATTACACATCTTCTGTACAGAATTTCCAAAACACAAGCGAAGAAGAAACCGAAACAACAGATACTTCCACATGTAATGTAATACGATCAGATATAAAATAGCATCAAAACTTTGTAACATTATGGAATAAAATGTCGACCCATGAAGAGGTAATAATGACTGTCAAGCTTTGGGGTGTTGATCGACTTTATCTACAT
>NW_015644616.1:37987-40318 GCF_001515625.1 Sinocyclocheilus rhinocerous | reverse complement strand
AAAGTATACTTTTATATACTAGAAAGTGGGCCAATTTAGTCCCAAGGAGTATTGAAATAGTACACTTACAAGTATACTACTAGTACACTGATATTTGTATACTTACTACATAAAGTATACTTAAAATATACTTGAACTTTACTTAAGTATACTTAAGAAAATAAACTTGAAGTATACTTATTTTTGGTAAGGGCAGAAGCAACCCATAACAATGCGTTATGACAACAATGTCTCAGATAGTCTGATGGCAGATAAAAGTAAACAGTAAATAAATGAATGTTTGTTACAAAAGTGTGCATCAAATACTCTATACACAGAAGCTCAAATGTGTACGTGATGCGCTAGAACAGACCTCACTTTTAAATGCAGTTGGCAAACTCACTTGAAATCTCAACCTACTGCACGACACCTGCATGACAGCTGACGTGAAATAAATAATCAGATTTAGGATAGACAATACCAAACAGTTAAAAAAAGCTCAATCAGCCCCGACCCCGATTCTTGAGATCGGCTTGGGACATCCCTAAATAAGAGTAAGTACTAAAGTACTAAATAAGAAAAATATATTCTCTTAAGATAGATCTGTAAAAATGCTAAACATTTCGCTAGGGGTATATAAACAAAGAAGTGGTGTATATAAATTTAAGAGCAAATTTATAACTCTTTACAGGAAACTATTAAATTTCAGAATCAGAATGAGCTTTATTGCCAGGTATGTTTACACATACGAGGAATTTGTTTTCGTGACAGAAGCTTCCACAGTGTAACAGAATGACAGTGACAGAATAAAAAACACAGATAATAAAAAATAAATAAAAATAAAAATAAAAAATAGAACAAGTAAATAAGGAATAAAAATATACAAATCGACAATTGTATGTACAGGTATATAACAATAGACAGTTGTATGTACAGGTATATTATGTGCAAATTGAAATGTAGACTGTAGAAATGTAGACTGAGTATGTGTGTTAGATAAGTAAATTTCATATTTATTTTGCTTGATCTTATGACCTATGTATTTAAAAACACTGCAAAGGTCATTTACTGAATTCAAAATTCAATATATATATATACCATATTATCTAATAACTAGTGTACTACAGTATTTGCAAATAAGCCCTGAAGCATTTATTGCTGCCTGACCAGGCCTGTTATACTTTAGTCCACTACTCCAGCAGGTTTGGTTATGTTAGCAATAATTTAAAATTCAGAGAGAGAGAGAGAGAGAGAGAGAGAGAGAGAGAGAAAAATACATTCAAAAACATATATCAATATAACACCAACCATATTATCTAATAACTAGTGTACTACAGTATTTGCAAATAAGCCCTGAAGCATTTATTGCTGCCTGACCAGGCCTGTTATACTTTAGTCCACTACTCCAGCAGGTTTGGTTATGTTAGCAATAATTTAAAATTCCAAATCTTGGCAGAATAACACAACAATTTTTATTTGTTTATGCTGCTATGTAGAATGGTTTGACTTGTGAGATTTTAGTCTGATAACGAGTAGTACAAATCAACCCTATATACTATATACTATACTAGCAAATGTGTACTTTACTTATGTACATACTAAACTGAAAGGTTAATTAAATTCTTTCATTTTAGGCAAAAATGATACTTTTCCTTTAAACACTACAGGTAAAAAGTTTTGGAATAATTAAGACCTTTAAATGTTTTTGAAAGAAGTGTCTTATGCTCACCAAGGCTGCATTTATTTGGTGAACAACGTTAATATTGTAAAATATTATTACAATTAAAAATATTTTTTTTCTATTTTAACATATGATAAAATGTCATGTCTTTAATGGAAAAGCTGTATTTTCAGCATCATTACTCCAGTCTTCAGTGTCACATGATCCTTCAGAAATCATTCTGATATGCTGATTTGCTGCCAATGTTGAAAACAGTTGTGCTGACCAATATTTTGTGGAAAGTGTGATAAACTATCATTCAAATGATTGGGTAAGGAAGATTACAAGCATGACAGTAACATTTTATGTTACAAAATATCTCTATTTCAAATGAATGCTGTTCTTTTGACCTTTATATTTATCAAATGGTCATGAAAAACAATTTATCATGATAAAAAAAATATTAAACAGCAAGAACTGCTTAATATTATATACTTTTAAGGAAAGCTTTTTACAAGTAAGTGCTTTTTATGAGAAAGTGTGAGAATGCACATTGAGTTTTGGAGTGATTTGCCTTTCATTTGTACAGAAATTGTACAATAGATTTAACTTGAAAATTAATACAGCAATAGTCAGGGTCACTGTAAACAAGTATCAGTTTAAAGGTGTACACAGACACACACACACACACA
>NW_015644616.1:34334-37926 GCF_001515625.1 Sinocyclocheilus rhinocerous | reverse complement strand
GATCGAATGCTTATCTTGTATTTAAAGGGGTCGCAAAGCAAACACGCTTGTTGATCTTGTGCAGACTGACCACAAAGAGGGTAACGTTATAAGTTAACCTCATTAAATATTGTTGTGGACGAAGTATTAAGATCCTTTACCTCATAATGTATAAAGCACTAATACCACACTGTAAAAATACTCTGATACAAGTCAAAGTCCTGCATTGAAAATGTTACTTAAGTAAGTATAAGCAGGTATAAACATTACTTAATGTAAGTATAATCAGGAAAATTGATTTAAAGGTTTAAAAGTGAACTGGGACTATTATACTATTATTTATTATGTCATTAGATTATTATTACTATAACGTTGCACATCAGCGACCCAGTTCTCTGGAATCCTCTAAAGCGTTGGACTTCTACATTCCGATTGGTTGCCGCCAGATGCCGCCGAACCGCGTCATAGCTCATTACCATAAAGTTGACCTGATTTCAACTCTCCTCGACGCCCTCAACGTCCAAGTCGCGCTGCGCCGCTGCTCGACGCCGGCTCACATTGAAAATGAATGACTTCCGGCCACTTTGACGCTCTCGACGGCGGCGGTGTGAACGCAGTTAGGTGCGAGGTTACCTGAAGCAAATTAGGCGCCATACCGGCGCGCGACAAAAAGCGCAAACGGCTTAAGCCGGAAACAAAGCTCCTTGTTATTATACGTCACCAGAGAGGAAAACAAAGAAAAAGGAATGAAAAAGAAACTCGGTTTACACACCCGCTCTCCAGTGATGGACGAAGTACAAAAATCAAGTACTTGAGTAAAAGTACAGATACGTATAATAAAATATTACTCCAGTAAAAGTACTCCTTTTTCAATTTTACTCGAGTGAAAGTACTAAAGTACTCGATTAGAGTAAGATTTAGTCGCATATGCGAGTGATTTACTCGCAATGTAGAGGGTTGAGTGGGCTTAAATAGATCACCCTTTACAGCAGATTTAGTTCACAAACAACTGACAGTTTTGACCTAAATATGATTTTCAGTTACAATAATTAATCCTAAAATTCGACATTAGTAACTTACTTTTAGCAGCATCAGTCGTGCGCACGCGCTCACACACGATCTCCCGGTTCTTACTTGTGAATTCAGTTCACTGGAGACTCGCACTAAACGGTTAATTTGAATCAGTGAGTTGTCGACTCGAGAACAGCTGCAATCGGTTCATTCTCATTCGTCAATGAATCGTTTGGTGCGATTTGCGAACCGATTTAAAAGGTTCATTGAAAAGAATCAGTTCGTTCTTGAATCAGACACCGCCTCTGCGTCTCGGAGCACGTGATATATTATAAGGAGTAACTATATGTTTTAAGAAATGTAGTGAAGTAAAAAGTACGAGCTTATGCTTTGGAATGTAGTGAAGTAAAAGTAAAAGTTACTCAAAATAAAACGACTCCAGTAAAGTACAGATACTTGAAAAATGTACTTAAGTAGGCTACAGTAACTAAGTAAAACTACTCCGTTACTGTCCACCACTGCCGCTCTCCTACTACGCTCCGCCCCACCACACTCGCGCATGCGCACAGGAGAGAGAGACAGAGGAGAGAATGGAGGAACTGTTTTCTCTTCTTCAGAGAATGCTTAACAAATACAGTATTTATTAGCCATTCTCTATTAGCCATGAGAAAACCGTGGGAAAAAAATGGGTACATTACAATTTTTCAATATATTTTTTTAAATGTCACATTGTCAATGAAACAACCTAATTTCTGTAGTTTATTTTTGTGATGTAAGTTCAAAATTAAATGAATAAGTTGTATACATTATTCATTTTTGTAGTGTAATTTATTTGTAAATGAGCCCATGGCCGGACTTACCATTGGGCTTGAGTGGGCTGCAGCCCATGGGCCCCGCCTTGTAGGGGGCCCTGCCTTTGCCCGTTTACGTTTGTTTGATTTGTTCGTTATATGCCAGTCAGAATTCAGAAATTATTAGCCGCATTTCCACTGTGCACGCAAGATCTAAATGGGCCAGCTGGGGCTACAGCTTATACAACTACGACCTTCGAGGCCACAAACAAACAGTATAAACTGGTATTTATGATTATTTCACGTAGAAGAAGGACACACATGTTTGAATCGCGTCTGCACCTATTGGTTTGTTATCACATGGCTACTTTAAATTGCTCCATTAAGCCTTTATCCCCAAAGAGCACACATTTAGAAAGATAATGATAAATTCTCAAATGTTCATACCTCATTTCTTTACAGAGGATGATTCTATATTACTATAATGGTCCACTAAATTATGCCATCCTCTGATGAGTTTTGAGCGCTCAGCTCTCGCGTCTTACTGCCATTACACATAGTGGGGAAGAAATGTCATCAAAATTATTTTAAATAAAAATAGCAATTTAATGAGCTTCTGTTTTTATAACATAGCTATGCCTATGATATAGGACTTTCGCACAAACAAGAGTCCTGTTTTTTTCCCGAATATCTGCATGATCGCAAATGTACAATATACAAAAACTTACAGAGTAACTTTCAGACACAAAATTCCGTTTTGCTCCGTCAGAAAGAAAATAGAACAAACAGCAGAACCACTGCGTCTCTGAACAACAGTGTTCCTCAGTGTTACCAAAGTCCTTTTAAGGCAAGTCATGTCACTTGGTGGCCATCTTTGAAACGCCTCTCTGGCATGCAAGTGCAGCTCATATCTCTTTGAATGGGGAAACATCAAATTCTCCAAAACTGTTCACTATGCTTACGATTAAATTTCATATTTGAAATCACCAAAGAAATTTGACAACAACTGTCATAAATGTTGTTACTTTTGCTCAAATAGCATTATAAAAAAAGCTTATTTTCCAGGCTAGATTAGCCAGTGCTCATGCGCAGTCCTAAGAGCACGTCTCAGAACGCTGACTGTTTCTATAGCAACCGGGACTTCTAAGGGCAGCTGCAGTGACGCACTGACTTTACCGATTAGCAATTGGCTCTTTTCATTCAGAAGGCGGGGCTTCCTGCGATTGAGCGGCCAATTTGAGCGTTGCATTTTCCCCCCTTTTAAAACTATACGAGTGACACGTCTTGGGTATTCTATAGTCTTTGGCGTTACACGGACCAGCAAATGATTCAATCAGACAGTCGTTTGCAAAGTTAAATGAATCAGCTTTTTAAACTAATCGGTTGATTTAACTCACTCATTAAGACCACTTACTGGCGGTTGTAGTTTCATATTTAAAAAAGTAGCTTATTTCATTTTTGCAGTCATTTAATATTTCTACATTACAATGTTATATTTAAACTGAACATTTATGCACAATCCATCTATGAATTTTGTTGATAGTGATTTGATTGTTAATAGTCTTGTCTTTTTATTTGATTGAATTTATTGATTAAATAAGAACTTGACATAAGAGGACACAGATATGACAATAACTTTTATAATACTAATAAGCCAACATCTCTGTTTTTTTTGTTTAGTTTTTTTTCTCGGAAGTTATTTGCTCGAAGCCTAGACATGTTGCATATTAATTGTACTATTTATGAACCTCAAAGCATATGTTTGTGTACTTTGTGTTACTCCATAATGATGTTCTATTTGAGGGCATTTG
>NW_015644616.1:27286-28175 GCF_001515625.1 Sinocyclocheilus rhinocerous | reverse complement strand
AACTACTTTTAGTAACTACTAATACCACAGTGGGGAAAAGCTACTAGTAATATTTATAACCTTAGCTAAAGGGATGGTTCAGCCAAAAATGAAAATTCCAAACCTGGAACAACTTAAGGTTGGGTAAATGATTACAGAATTTTTATTTTTGGCTGAACTATCCTTTAAGTAAAAGTATTATCTTGCATACACTAATATACTTAAGGTATTGAGAGTAAAGGTAAAGGTATACAGTATTGTTCTGAAAAAGAATTAGTCAGGGTGGGTTTGCATTAATATTACTGCTGCACTGATGTGTATGTTTCATTTTACTTCTGAATATGTTCAAGGTTATTACATTTAAAGTTGCCTATAAATATACTGTTGGTAGTTTAATCTACAGCAATGCATCATCTTGTAAAATACCATATTTTTGTAGTGCTGCTGTCCTGTGAGAAAAAAAAAACGTAGTACTTCATATTTGTACGAGTATACTTAACGAATGTACTTCCTCAAAGTCCACCTCTGATTATTTTGAAAATGAAAGTATCAACATTTTGTCAGAATATTAAAGGGGTGGTTCAGTGTTTTTTTTTCTAGGCTTGATTGTGTTTATGGGGTGCAGTCTAACGTGTTAGTGCTTCGTTTTTTAAAAAACATTATTTTTCACATAATTTACCTTGATGGACCCTTTTCACAAGACTGTGATGACGCGTTTAACGGTCATCAGCATCGTAAGTCCTCGAAGGTTTTTCATATTTGTATTTTTTTTTAAATGTATGTACATTTATAACACTATTCTTTGTATTATATCACCTTTGCATCAAATTACAAAAAAACAGTTAACGCTGATGCGAGGGTGTTTCTAATGCAGCGTCTATGGGAGGGACGGTAAATTTGACATCGTTCT
>NW_015644616.1:25379-27128 GCF_001515625.1 Sinocyclocheilus rhinocerous | reverse complement strand
TTTTTGCTAACTATATCAAAGGCTGCATCTGAAGGACTCGGACCGGTCAAACAGAGCACTGTTCAGCTGTGACAGCTGTCGCTGAACATTGAGCTGTACTATGCTCTTTTTTTTATTCATAGTTTTATTTTTATGCTTAACTGCCTAAATAATCCAGGTTGCAAACCTGTCTACATACGATCACCATGGTCAAGGCAATACACTATATAAAATCGCACCTTTGTAAGATATCAGTCAGCATTTGAACTGCAAAGTGTGTGTATTTTGTAGTTTTTCATATGTATCATTACATTATTCAAGTAAGCTCCAAGCCAATACCTGCATTTAAAGTTGTAATCCGACAAAGGACGCAGCAAACCAGTGTAATTTACCTGGCCTCGGTCTTGGTTAAGCCTGAGGTACATCACCGTCTCCTCCATTATTACGTAAAACATAAAAACAAAAATGAGCAATTCTGGCACCACCTATCCTGGCAGGATTGTCCTCTCGTCAGCTCTCCTCTTACACCGTTGCAATGCGACAAAGCGGTAATCTGGATCCTCTGGTGGCGGAAGTAGGAAATCCTGCAAAGGCGGAGCATCTCACGCACTTCGGAGGGTCCTTCGTGCACTTCGGAGGCCTGGCCTGTGCACACTCAACTTTGGGACACAGCTCCTGAGTACTGGCAGAGGAGCCAGGGAGCCATGACTACCAAGACCACACTCCCAGCCAACAGCACAGGATTCTGGACTCAGAGGGCATACAAATTATTATTATTAGGCCTATTATTTTTATTTTATTTCCTGTTACTCTACATAACCCCATGTATCTTTTAATGTCATAAAACCATCTAGGCTACATGTTCTATCCTCCTCCTCGTTAAATTATACCCTTTGTTTCAGTCTTCCTATATTTAACATTTACGGTACTCAGCATAAATGAGTACACTCCCTCTGAAACCTAATGTATTCTGCAATTACTCATTACTTAGAAGACATATTTGGAGATATATTGGGAATATATTGTTCCAGCAAGTTTGCTTTATCAGTTACCAAGGCAGCATGACAAAATGATTCAGAAAACAAGAGTTTCTTATCAAAGGAATAAAATTGTGTTGAAAAAATATGTGCTCTCTCCTGAAAGTTACAAAATAAAACTAAATTTAAAAAAAAATAATAATCTGCTGCAAGTTGAAGGCATTTAAAAAAAAAAAGAGCAGGACAAATACCAAGCAAGTGTCTCAGAGCTGGCAAAAGTGAAATGCAGAAGTGAAATGCATGGTTGTTGTCCACACCGAAACTACCTACTGTAGCAAAAGCAATATAAACTAATTTATTCTTTTCCAAGGCCCAAATTTAGAAAAGATAGACTTCTGGAAATCCAAACTCTGGCCTACCCAAGACTACCCTACCCTAGACCAAGTCGTTCATTTTGGATCAAACAGCATCTAAAATGCTTTGGTGTTGCTGGAGGAGGAGTACAGTGGGAAGTGCCTGGTTCCCACAGTGAACTTCAGTGGTAAAGCTCTTCTATAGGTATGTGTGAGTGCTGAAGGAGTGAGGGAGTTGTGCTTAATCAATGCTGTCATGAATTCACACACCACTGTGTGATGTAATAGAAAAACCTCAAACAGAATTTGCCTGTGTTGTTGGGTGTTTTTTTCAACATGACAATGTCTATATACATTTCCCCCAAAGTGTAAAAGCTTTTGTTTTCAAGTTCCCTTTCAAGGGAACTTCGAACTGTGTCCTCTAGGGGTCGCTATGGGGA
>NW_015644616.1:9162-25315 GCF_001515625.1 Sinocyclocheilus rhinocerous | reverse complement strand
GGTGCGACTATAGTATAAATAGGCGCCGGGAGAACACGTCATTCTCTTCTTCGTCTTCAGTGACTGTTTTGTTTGAAGCGTGCATTCCGGTAAGAGCGATCTTTCTTCCCTTATTAGGGCGAGCACTAGCAAGACATTTAGGAAATGTGTGGATCCGTGTCTTCGTTATTTGACACCTGATGACACACATGATCTTTGCATCTTTTGTTTGGGCGAAGAGCACGCACGCGATGTCCTCGAGGGGGCAATCTGTGTTCACTGCGAGCGTTTTTCAATGAAAAAGCTCCGCTCTCGTCTGTCTCTCTTTTCGAGGAAGGAGGGGCAGCCGTCTGCTCCCCGCGGTTCAGGACCCGCCGCTGCTGAGGCACGGAGGAGAATGAGGTCATGGGGATCGCAGGCGGATCTGGCCGATGAGTTTAAGGAGGGGCTTTCCCTCTCTCGCTTGTGGATGAGGGTGAGCTGCTGGAGGATGATGATGTGATTTCCCTAGCATCATCTGATCCAGCGGCCAGTGCTCTGCTGAGTTTGGCCCAGGAAGAGCAGGAGATGTCTGAGGAGGGCGAAGAAGTTGAGGCTGAGCCCTCCCAATCCTCCTGCCCTGCGTATGATGAGCTATTGGAGGTTATGGATCGCGCCACGGCAAGGCTTGACTTGCCATGGAAGCGGGCCAGGAAGGTGGTACCGCAAGGTCATCTCGACGAGCGTTATCTGTCTGACCATAGCCCCCCAGCTCAGGTCAGCCTTCCTTTTCTTCCTGATCTCCATACGGAGGTCGAGAAGGAATGGAAGAGGCCGTTTTCTTCACGCATCCATCGGTTCCAGCATACGAGTTATGCCAACATCGAGGGGATGACCGAAAGCGGCTATGAGAAGATGCCCCCTGTAGAAGAGATGCTGGCTAGCTATCTCTCTATGGGTGAGATATCCTCTCTCAAGACTCCCTCCTTGCCATCTAAGCCCCTTCAGGATACAGCTCGCTTAAATGGCAGGGCATATGCAGCAGCAGGTCAGGCTGTCGCTTCGTTGCACACGATGGCGGTGCTTCAGGCGTATCAGGCTGATCTATTGAAAGACCTGGATAAAGGGGAGGGTCTTTCTCCTGATGAGGTAGCTGAGTTGTGCCGCACCACGGATCTTGCTCTCCATCCTGGCCCGTCTCGGTCTGAGGATCAGAGACGGGCACAGAAGGCTCGCGCTCCTCCCCCACCTGCGGTTATGGCTAGGAGGAATCACGGATCAAAGGGAGGTAGGCAAGACCTGAGGAAGGTGATCCAGACGAGGCGTTCCCTTGTTCATTTTTCCTTTAATTATCCGAAGGACTTGGTGGCCAATAAAAAGAAACAGAATAAAATTACTTTTATACTTGTATTACAATTAACAAAACAAAACAAAAATTGAATTGTTGATATCAAGAATTCATATCCTGAGAATGAATAAAAGTCAAAACGGCTTGCCATAGGGGGAACCATGGTTACATACATAACCTGAGAGGTTTGAAACCAATCTTAACACTCTTGAGCACCTGTGGGGGATTCTGTAGAAAGAGCATTTAAGTAGGTCATCTTCCAGGAGCTAAGGATTGATGATGAGACAGTTTGTCAAAAACTTGTGCACTCAGTGTAAAGAAGGGTCAGAGTAGAAAAATTATGGAGGACATATTAAGTAGGAGAAAATTATATGTTTGTTGAATTTAATTGAGGGCATAGTCAACCCTTCATTTAAACAAAATTGGCTAATTTACTTATTTTACAGATGTTAATGATATTTCTATTGTATTAAGAAGTCTATATATTTAATAATAATAATAATAATAATAATAATAATAATAGTATATTTAATTTCAATTTTGCCATCATGAATTGTATGATCATTAAGAAAAAATAATAATCTTTTGCGTTTGTTCAGAGGGGTAGTAGCCTACTGTATGTCTGTATCTCTTTACTGGTAATAATGTTAGTTTTCAGTTTCTTACACAGACCAATCATTTAACTTCATAAGACCTCAGGATATTGTCAGGAGTGTTTTGGTATCTGCTTTTTTGACTCTCAGAGTGGCAGTGCCCATTGACTTGCATTTTATGAATCATCAAGGACCATAAATAATCATTAGTGGAAAGTCACCTGTATCTTGGATGGCGTGAGGGTAATTAAACTAGCAGCAAATTTTCACTTGTTTGGGTGAACTTTTTCCTTAACTCTGTTTTCCTATGGCACATCTCTAACCCAAACCCTAACCTGGGAACACAGGACAAAGGGTCATTTGTTCATTATTTGCCATACAAATCTGGGAAGCGTAGGGCCTTGGGAACATAGGAATGACCCGTTCAGGTAATTTGTTCCTTATTCTGAACTGACAGGAAAGCAAGTTCACTTATCAACTTCTATAATTCACAGATATTAATTTTATTTTAATATACTATAAACATAAATGAATTTTAAAAAAGTGTCCTGATGGGCTCATACTGTATGCCTGGCATACTCTGCTGAACCGAACTGACAGAGGGGGGACTCACATGTTTGCAGGGGCCCTGCAGGTTTGGAACAAAGTAATGACAGATTTTATTTTTTTTGTCAACTATCCATTTTAAAAACGGCATATTGTCTCTGTGCCAGTGTACTGCTGCATTAGTTTTATTTTTTTTTGTTAACATTGGAGGCACTTCTTTTCAGGCTCTGGATAGATTTCCTTGTGCGCACATATACGAAATAATAGGGCAGTCAACACTAAACAGTGCACACGTGTTTCAGCGTCCACACCCGAAGCGCGTGCTGGAGCTCACGAACTTTGACGACGGGGAACAGTCTGAACACTTCAACTGTCAGAATAGTTTACTGCGGTCTTGTTTTGTGCCTCAGAAGAACTCGTTATCTTACCGTAATATCATTGATGAAGATTCAGAGTCTCCGTGACGTTCATGTTTGCGCAGGCTTAAAGTACTAGTTTGCTATCTCATCGTGAGCAACAAACAGCGTAGAACAATGATTTTAGAGAGAATGCCTCCAAGAATATGCTCTTTGTTCGTGCACAGGGTAAGTGTTGTGTAATACTGTGCATATATTATACAGTAAGCATGCTTTTATGGGTGTTCAGCACATATTCACATTTAAAAGGGGTGATCATTCGAAACACTTGTGAAACATTTCAGCACTTATTTATTAACACAGATGCAAACTTCTGTGCGTGGGTAGAGGGGTCTTACACAAGGATATGAGAGAAATGATTTCGAAGTATATTTGAAGGTAGACAGTTCCTCACTTCGAGTCATCCTGTGTCCCGTTGGCCAGGCCGTGCTGAGACAGGCCCACTCCTCGGTGCCGCCGCAGCCGGTGCCTCCGCTGCTCCAGACGCTGCAGCGCTACCTGACGGCCCTGGAGCCGCTCCTGCCGCCGGACGAGCTCCAGCACACCCGCAAGATCGTGCAGAAGTTCGGCTGCCCTGGAGGTCTAGGCGAAAAACTGCAACCAGAGCTGATTAAAAGAGCAAAGCATTCACACAACTGGGTGAGAATAGCACTAAATAACCATATAAAACATGTCAATATCATGATTTATTTGGACAGGCTTTAGTACCGTGGTACGTTTTGTTGGCAGTGTTTAAAGCAGAAATGCCATAATAGGCAGGGCTGGTGTGTTTTTTTGTGCGTGTGTGTGTGTGTGTGTGTGTGTGTGTGTCTTGACTTTTCACAGATTTCAGATTGGTGGGTGCAGTGGGCATACCTGGAGTGCAGGCAGCCCTTGGCAGTGCATTCGAACCCTGCCATCTCTTTGCCCAAACGTGACTTCACTGACTGGAGAGGTCAACTAGTGTATGTGACCGCTACAATCTACACACACACACACACACTCAAACAAACACCCTTACAGACATAAATGTCATCTTCAGTGATCTTAACTTTCCTTTCAGATGGTTCAGATAATTGATTGCACAGTAATATCAACGCATTAAACAAGCTGTTTTATCTGATACATCTAAGACAGTGTAAGGGTTGCATATTCAATCTATATATGTGTTATGTCTACATTGTCTCTTGTGCAGGTTTGCATCAAAACTAATTGCAGGAGTGTTGGACTTCAAAGCTCAGGTGGACAGGTCTGGACATTATTTACACCCATTTATGTCCGAGCACCTGTGCTAATTTAACGGCTAACCTTTAACTCATGCTGGTCTGCATGTTTGAGTCAAGCAGTGCCAAACACTGGAACTTAATATCATGATATTATTTCTAAATATATCATACTGTTGCTGTCTGTAGCTCAGTGTGACTCCCTATCTCTCTTTTTTTTTCTTGTTTCCTCTCTCTCCCTCTCTTGCTAATGCAGTGGGAAGCTGGCGCTAGAGTACATGCGAGGACAGCCGTTATGTATGGAATTGTTTCCTCAGTTGTTCTCCTCCTGTCGAATCCCAGGACCCAAACATGACCATGTGGTTCACTATGGACGTCCACGCCGTGGCCCAGCTCACATTACAGTGGTCAGGAACTACCAGGTAACCTAGATTACCTAGTAAGATGCTATGATCAAAATCGATGTAGTTATGAATCTTCAAAATCTTTCCATATATCTTTGTTTTTGTCACATATCTGGGCAGGATTTAAGACCGGGACACACCAAGCCGACAGTCCTGTCTGTCGTGCTAGTTTTTGCAGTGTGCTCCACACGTCGGCGGCAGTTTGCACGATTCAGCATGTTGAATTGGCGTTGGTGCCATCAGTGAGAGTGAGAACTCTGATTGGATGTTCAGTTTAGCGAACATGTCAGTGCATGAGAATTAAAGCGAAAGAGATGAAAACGAGCAAGTAAATCAAGACTGTACAGACAGAAGGTGTTCTAATGTTACGTTATCTTACCCGAGCATTCCAGTACGTGAATATTTTCAAAACAACATGAGCCGCTTAAAATGAAGAAAGTTATCAACGTAACTGAGGGTGTGTTCACACTTGTCATGTTTGGTTCGATTAAAACAAACTCTGGTGCGATTGCTCTGTCAGTGCGGTTCATTAGAGTAAGTGTGAACGCTGCCATCCGAACCCTGGTGCGCACCAAACAAGCGGACCGAGAGTGCTAAAAAGATGGGTCTCGGTCCGCTTCCAAATGAACTCTGGTGCGGTTCGAATGAAATATGAACGCAACTGGGACCAAGTACTTCCAAACGAACCAAAAACAGGAAGTAAAGACAAGATGCGATGCTATGCGACATGATTTAACGACGCGGAACGAGCAGTGTATCCAAAACAAAAAGAGCAGAGGGCAAACGTGGAGCGACGAGGAGGTAAAGTGTCTTTTATGAGCTCTTCGTGAGTTCGCAGGTGGTCAAAATAAAATCATATGTACACGCAGCAATGAGCGCACTGTCCAGCAGACGGCATTAGGTGTGTTCGACTTAAAGTGGCGCTGCGCAGACCGATCGGTTAATGGGTACTTTAAAGGGATAGTTCACCCAAAAATGAAAATTTGATGTTTATCTGCACCCCCAGGGCATCCAAGATGTAGGTGACTTTGTTTCTTCAGTATAACACAAACAAAGATTTTTAACTCCGTTGCAGTCTGTCAGTCTTATAATGGAAGTGAATGAGAATCACGGCTTTGAGAGTCAAAAAAACGATCAGTCTGTGCAAGAAACTGAACTGTATTTATATCGTTTTTTACCTCTGATGCACTGCAATGTCTGAACTGTCCTGAGCACGTCCTCGACAACCAGGGCGTGATGCATCTTCTTCTTCTTGCTTTACGGCAGATCGCAGATTTATAAGTGCATTACCGCCACCTATCTCTCAGATGGACCATTGACACTCCTAATTGAGATTGTAGATAGTGTCAACAGTTCCTTCACGAAATATACGTCATTCAAACCGACCAATCAGGTGCGAAAGCGTCACTGTGCCTTTAGGTTCGGTATCTTTAGGTTCGCTGTCAAAAATGCCAGTGTGAATGCTAAGCGGACCAGGACCAAATGTATCTTTAGTTTTTGGTCCGGACTAAATGAAACAAGAGAACCGAACTACAAGTGTGAACGCACCCTATTCAAAATGGAAAGCGAGCACTGCTTTGTTTACATTTTTCAGTTTCTCTTTTTGAATGTCAAATATAGACTATTGATAGCTGCTGATATAGACAGTTATTTCCTCTCAGGCAGGCGCAGAACGCACTTGCTATTTTGCAGTCGGCTGCAGTCTGTGCAGTGTGTTCAAGCTACGCTTTTTGCTCCAGACTCAGCCGACGCGAGGCGACAACACCGTCGACCGCTAGCTTTCATTGCTGCTAGTTCTTTGAAGTTGACTTGGTGTGTCCCAGGCTTTAGGGGGCTGGGGGCCCTTGGGCTTGAGTCGGATCCTACCTACAGTTCTCTACAAATAAGATCAATTCGAACATCATTATGGAGTAGTACAAAATACATAAGAAGTAAACTCTATGCTTTGAGGTTCAAAGAAAAAATAAACATTCAATATGCTTAGCCTAGTCCAAGTTTAGACCTTGGACATTTTTGGGGCACCTGACTCATCTGTACTTTTCTTTGTTTATCAAACCTATTCTAGCATCAAGTACCTTATATAATTATAATCAGGAGAAGTTTCAGTCTAGCTAATTTAAAGTCCCAATCTTACATTTGTTTTCTCGAAGAATGGATGAATTTGCCAGAATTATAAGAAAAAAAAACGCAAGCAACAATTTGGTGTTTTTTTTTTTTTTAACTGTGAACTCAAACAGAAACTCCTTAAGTTTGTATTTTTTTTTTTAGATAGTTATACTTGTGTGTTTTACACATCCATTTGAAATTTTGTCTACATCTAACATTGCCTATGCAAGTTATAGCCATGTATTACAAGATGAATTTGCCAGAATTATAAAAAAAAAAAACGCAAGCAACAATTTGGTGTTTTTTTTTTTTTTTAACTGTGAACTCAAACAGAAACTCCTGAAGTTTGTATTTTTTTTTTTAGATAGTTATACTTGTGTGTTTTACACATCCATTTGAAATTTTGTCTACATCTAACATTGCCTATGCAAGTTATAGCCATGTATTACAATATTAATTTAGGTCTTTTTAAAAACAGGTATTTTATTTACTGACAATATAAATGTATACACAAAAGTTCAGGGAGTAAAGGAAATAAAAAGGTTTATATTATAGATATAATTTCATTTTTTCACATTTTGTTATGTTGCTACCTTATGTTTTAAATACTTTTTTTCACTTTTTTTCTATGCTCCGTACACCATAATACGTACATTGAATACATGTAAGTATTCATACCCATAACTCCGTACTTAGTTAAAGCACCTTTACAGCCTCAAGTCTTTTCAGGTATGACGCGACAAGCTTTGCACATCTGCATTTGGCAATTATCTGCCATTCTTCTCCTCACCTCTTCACCTCTCAAGCTCTGTCAGGAGGATGGGGGCTGACAGACATTTTCAGGTTTCTCCAGAAATATTTGATTGGGTTCAAGCCCAGGCTCTGGCAATTCTTCGCAGAGTTCTTGCGTTGTCATAGCTGTGTGCTTGGGCTCATTGTCCTGTTGGAAGGTGAAGCTTCTGCCCAGTCTGAGGGTCTGAGTGCTCTGCACTAGGTTTTCATTAAGGCTATATTTTGCTGCGTTGAGCTTTCCTACTCTGAGGAGTTCCTCAGTCCCTGCCTCTGAAAAACACCCCCACAGCATGAGGAAAGGCCCCGGATAGGGCTTGAATGAAGCTTGTTTGGCTCTAGATAAAAATATTAGAGGGTATGGTGCTGAAAGATCATTGCCGTTGAGCACTTGTGGTGTGTAGAGCTCCATTGTGCTGACGCACTGCTCACTTTAAACTCTAAAAACTGGAAAGTGGTGCTACAGTTGTCATTATGTCTCACGGTGGGAACCAAGCTGGTCCACTATTTGAGGACACCTGCACTGTAACGTTTAAAATCAAAATACTCAAAACAAAACAACTGCAAAATACAAAATCGAGCTGCTTTCTCGTTTCAGCACCATATCTCATTTCAGTCATTTCGGCCAACTACAGCATATTGGGTCCCTTTCACACGGGACACGTGTTTTTAATATCACTGTCACTGTGAGGCATCTTTTCATTCTGTTAAGCATCTAGTTACTTTGTCAAGTTTGAAAAGGTTCAAGAGCTTGTAACACTCCAAAGAGAAAGGAAAAATTGAAATCGCATCATATGACCCCTTTAAATAAAGCGCATAAAGCCTTCATTTTATTTACTGTATATGATGACAGATATGTTACTCTGCCTAATCTCTCCTAAATGCATTATTGATTTGTTTCACTATCAGCCAGACATTGCTGTTTCTGTGAGTACTTGCATTGAGCAAAACTTGCTCCTTAAGTTGAGGGTAACCAATTGTTTCACCGATTTTGAAAGTTTCAAAGTCATATAGTGAGGAGATAATGAAAACTCATGGTTCATTTTGGGTTCTTGTAATAAATCAGGTTATGTATTCATTATAATTATACAAATAAACAGTTTCTTTAAAACAAACAAATGTATATCTTCGTGATTAATGAGTGGCTGTGTGTAGTTTTTCCAGCTGGATGTGTACAACAGTGATGGAACACCATTGACAGAAAGTCAGATCCATGCTCAGCTGTTGCGGATCCGCTCTCAGTCGTGGAAAACAGATAAGCAGCCGATGGGGATTTTGACCAGCGAGCATCGTCACACCTGGGGTCAGGCTTACACACGCTTGCTCAGAGGTAAACCTGACCTGCACTCTCAACTACTGTTAAACACAACACCAGGAAAGATCCATTAGCAAGAGTGATGCACAGTAGGGTTGTTATATACGAGGCCAGTCTCTGGCTTCACTCATATGACCCATTGTGGATTTGAGACCGATTAAACTGGACTTTTTACCATTTAGCTGCACTGTCGAGAGTTTCATGCTTGATTTAAACTTGTTTGTTGTTGTTTTTTTCTCTCTCGCTTCAGATAAAATCAATAAAGAATCTGTGAGGCTGATAGAGAAATCAATCTTTACGTTGTGTTTGGACTCTCCAGTTATGAGGATTTCTGATGAGAAGTAAGAATTGTTCATACATTGATTGATTGATTGTGGATGATACTGACAGTTACTAGAGCTAAGCAGTGTATTTTCTTCTAATTGATAACAAAATTGTTTACGTCTTTACCGATGTGGTGCTAAAGATGTTCATTGTTTGTTTGGTAGGTATTCTAGTCGAATGGCAGCACAGATTTTGCATGGAGGTGGGACTTTCTCAAACAGTGGCAATCGCTGGTTTGACAAGACCCTACAGGTGAGCCACATGCCCGAGGCCTGTTGTTAATGCTCTGTCATTTAGACTAGGACTGGCTTCTGTTAATAAGTAAAGGATGGTGAATGACCCTTTTTTCCAGGTAGTTTATTTCTAAAGCAAACCCTGATGGCACAATTAATGTTGTAATTTGTGTATGGTGAATGTAATGTTCATCATTACTCAACTGTCATTCATAGAGTTAATGTTAAAGACCAGTGGAGGACTGCCTCTTTACACATGTAAGATCGACAGGGGTTGGACAAAATAATGTGAACACTTGCGAAATAGGAAATATTTCATTAAGGTGTTTTACCAGCATTTGCCTTTAACACAGCTTTCCTACCTTCTCAAAATAGATTCATACAACTTTTGAATAGTCTCCATCTGAATGTAGATCAGAACATCTGCTCTGTTGTGTAAGAGATGTTGACCGTGGGAGTCTGCTTCTCACCGTTCTCTCCAAAACTGCTCACAGTGTTTGATAATATTTCAGTCAGGTGGTTCGTCTGACCAGGGCAGATGTTGAAGTTCATCTAAGTGCTACAGTTGTTCAGGTTTTAAGATCATAAAAGCACGTAGCATTGGTGTCTGTGATGTAAAGTTTTAGTAAATTGCATCTCTTTCATGGATGTTGGCTTTGTGAAGTTCTCTGTGGTCAGTTTTTGTGGAAACGGGTGAATATTGAGGTTTGCTGTCACTTTTCCATGTTGTTTTTACACAATCCTTTTAAGTGTCCCGACAGTCATCCAAATTAAGTTTTTTGACCACTATTGCTCTTCGCTGACAAAGTCTTTCCATGCTTTCCATACAGTTGGGCTGTTACAGATGCTTCTGGTAAACAGGCTCCCATGATTTATCATTTTTGCACGTCTGACAATTTATCAGTTTCACCCATAGCTTGTACCAAATACTGCAGAAAACACCTTAAACTACATTGACATACAAACTAGAGTATATACAGTAGACATTGAAAAAAAAAAAAAGAAATTGTGAACTTTTATAATAATGGGTGTTCACATTATTTTGACCAACCCCTGTATAAAGTAGTGCTTATATTGAATAAAAATAATAATAGAAAAAATTATGTATTAGTATTGTTTTTATTGTAATTATATTATGTTATAAAACAGAGAGTTCCGGTCCTTGATTCTGATTGGCTGAGCCGCGCTCAAAGTTACTCTACAAACATACACCTTTGTTTACATTTGTCTGTTGCTCGGCAACCACTTTGTTGGAACCACAACTGTTTCTGAGGAACTACATTGTTTGGTGGAAGAATACTGTTTTTATTAATATCATTACACTTTATTTGCTCCGTTTTATTCTGTGAAACCTTACTACGTATATGAAATAACCGTTTTATAAAAGCAATAAGCCCCGTGAAGCCGTGCTTTACAGTGAATTTATAACAGCTAACTCCGCTTCACGTCGTGCCTAACAACGCCCCTTAGCTGTTATAAATTCACTGTAAACCACGGCTTCTTGGGGCTTATTGCTTTATTTGCATTTCCACATTTTTTGTGTGAAGTGCCGTTGCAGTAATTTATGCTGTGAGTGTCATCCACACAAATTGCTGAACCTAATATTTAGAAATGAGCTCATTTTTTTTTTTGTTTGCTTGGAATTGAATTCAGTATTGAGTAAATCATGATTAATCAGTTTCAGCTTTTCTTAATTTTCATTGTTAACGTATTTGTTTTTTCCCCCCTGTATCTGTTTACTTGTTTTATTTATTCAGTTCCCCCTCTGTTTCTGTGTTCAGTTTGTTGTTGGTGAGGATGGGTCGTGGGGTCTCTTGTACGAACATGCGACAGCCGAAGGTCCACCTATATCCACATTGTTGGATCATGTACTAGAATACTGGTATTTACAAACTCATGCCTTAAGGCAAAAACATACAGATACAAACTTTTCTATGCATTTCTGATCTCCGCATTGCTTTATTAGGCGGCATCTCACTAGCCAGATAGTTGTCACACCGACTACCGTTTTTGATGAATTCTCGCCTTCTTCCGGCGGAGGTTTGTGAGGAGAGGTGCACAGACTCTCTTCAGTGAAATGAGGCTGACAACTTTAAATTGGCTGAAAATTCGGCTAGTAAGATGCCAGCCTAAAAAGAGATTTGAGTGGTAACAGTAATTGACCATGTTTTTCTCTGTTAGTAAGAAACCAGACCGAGTGCGAGCTCCTTTGATTCCTCTGCCCATGCCCAAGAAACTCTACTTCTACATCAATTCTGAGATCAAATGGGATCTAGAGATGGCCAAGCAGAATCTGGATATGTGAGTTCAAATGCCCGTTACTGTTTTGGGCTCTTTTTGGTTGGTTTTAAGATCAGACACACCACAGCAATCTGGTTTAGCTGCAGAGGCTTAGCTGTGCTAGCTGGGAGGTTGGGCAAATATAGCATTGCAGTAGTCCAGTCTTGAACTGACAGGAGCTTGGACTAGGAGCTGCCAGTCTAAATTTTCTAACGTTATAAGAAAATGACAATACCGTACTTACTGTCTCCTAGTAGTGTTGTGGTCGCGCTCATATTGTTATTGCAAGGCTTTTCTGTTGCATTTACAGTTTACAGCAGTGTTGCCAACTTTAACTTATCTAGTTTGCGAGACTAGCCAGTACGGCCCCATAAGCGCAAGGTCTTGCTTTCCCAGCACATTTAAACCTTTTTTCTGCATCTGCTCTGTTTTCTCTGTTCTCAATATGTGCTACTATTAATTTTTGCGTTATGGCATGTCAAGTTAACAGTTCATGTTCGAAAAACACACAGCACTGTGTTAGGTTTTTCCAACATGTCAGAAAAACCAAACATTTTGGATCCAATCTCTTTACCAGATCCCGTCAGAAGACATCTGCTTTTTCTGGTATCCCAGTGCAGTTAACATAAAGTTTTGTCTTATATCCAAAGCAGTTCAGGTTCTGTCTGATACCCAAAACCTGTTTGATATCCAAAAATGTCATCAGCCAAGAGGCACGGGTAGAGCAAAAAGCATGGTAAAACTAAGCAGAGTTTATATAATAGTAATAAGAGTTTAATGAATAATCTAAGTTGTGTCTGGTTCAATGTTGGATTTCATCTGACAAGCACAAATTCAACACGTTATTATACAAAAGCAAATTCGTTGGAAAATTACGGTTGCATTTTGCATGTCATTTAAAACCTTGAGATGGAGCATTCTCTTATCTCTAATTTACTTGTGAAGACAGCACAGCACTCTACATAAGATCAGACAGAAATAGAAAATGATTGAAATGAGTATACAGTGTAGTATATCATTTAATATGAAATAGATTTATGAAGTAATAGATTTTCATATCATGTAATACGAAATAGAGTAATATGAAAACAGATATTAAATAGTGTACATGAGTTACAACACAGATGATTGTTTCGTCTCGGTTTCATCACGCACACAAACCGCTGGTTGGTGTTGTACAACTAGAACCCAGTTTTACCAGGATGGATTGAGTATTGAGTTTGCTTTGCCAATTTGAGATAATGACATTATCTCTTCGTCCAGTCTGAGATGTTGAAAGGCAGGCTGAGATGGTGGGGTCCTCAGGTTGAACAACAGTGTGTGTACAGTAGTAGTGGTGGAACATGCTAATTTGTATTTTTAAAACTAAATTCTCCCCTTAGTCTCATCAACGATTTGGACATCAAATGTTTTAACTTCCAGCGCTTTGGAAAAGAGTTCGTCAAACAGCTCAAGCTGAGTCCAAACTCCTTCATCCAGGTGGCGATTCAGCTGGCCTACTACCGGTGAGGCTTGTAGAAAACACTCTGGCATCATCCAGTAACGGCAGATAATCAAAATGAACAAGTGTGCGTTTGGCTCCTGTTCTCTGCTAGAGTTCACAGTGAAGTGTGCGCCGCCTGTGACATCGCCTCTCTGAGGATGTTCCGGGGAGGAAGAACAGACTACATCCGCTCTCCGACCAATCAGATGCTGAGCTTCATACGGGCCTTTGATGATGATGATGCCGTTTCTGTGAGTACCACGCGAGATGTCACATTTATAAGTAACACTGATCATTAAATGCGTGTGTTGGCATGTGTTTTAGAGAGAAGCCAAGGTGCAGCTGCTGAGAGAGGCTGTTGATGCGTACAGCATCCTCACAGAGCAGGTGAGTAACATGGATCCTTCTGACTCTCTGCCCAGATCCTAATTTATGTTGACTATAATGAGTGTCATTTTTGATCAGTCACTGATGGGGCAGGGTATAGACCGCCACCTGCTGGGTCTTAAACTTCAAGCCATCGAGGAGGGATTGAGCTTGCCCAGAATCTTCATGGACACGGCCTATGGACTTGCCACTCACTGGAAACTCCGGACAGGACAGGTAACTTTTAGATGCATTCAAACAAAAGTTTACGCCTTAAGCCTCATTCTCAGGACATAACCATTTTGGCATGAATGTTGGCACAAAAATGATATAACGCAATGCAAACATTTAATTCTTCTGGTTTGAAAACCAAAACTGAAGGACAATCACAGAATAGAAGATGCTTGGGAGTTGTTGTAGGGCTCATGTCTCTTCATTCATCCCCATATTGAGTGCATTGCAGATCTGTTGTGTCGTGGCTTGTTGCGAATGGTGCACTACCTACCCTCTTCCCACCATAGACTGTAAAAATGATAAATGAAGCCAAAATATCCCAGATATGGCAGCTGTCATCTGGCGCAGATGATGTTATCTGGAGCCAGAGTCTGCAAAATAGTAAACTTGGAAGTGGAGCCACGGTATCAAAGTCTTATTAGAAAAATGAACACACATCAGTGTGATAAGAACTACCTAAAATGACAGAAACCGTCTTTGGGAAAAAATTATTCAAAGTGTAATTTGTTTATTTATTTTTAGTTGGCCTCAGGTCACATTCGTTTACATTGAGAGGGCAGAGTTTTTGACCAATACTGCAGACAGTATAGTTTTGGCTTCACTTTTCAGCATATGTGCTACACACTTGCTTCCCACCCTTGGCCTTTCCAAACCTTTCCATGCCAATTTAAAATGGTTTACACAGCAGGGCTAAATGTTGAGAAGATCATTAAGAAAGTTAAAAGCACTTGCATGTTGCATCTTCCTCACAGGTGCCCACTAACACAGACAGTGTGATGTGTTTTGGACCGCTGGCTCCAGATGGCTATGCAGTCTGTTACAATCCACAGCAGGATCACGTCCACTTCTCCGTAACTGCCTTCAACTGCTGTGAGGAAACCAATGCGGAGAAGCTGGCTCTCACATTGGAACGATCGCTTCGTGATCTCCAGGAGTTATTTCAGCCCACCGTTTAGCACCGTCTAGACATTCAGTGATGGTTTTAACACTCTACTCCAGCATTGCGGCAGCTTCAGGAACACAGCCTTTAATATGTGGTGAACAGAATGTGCTCGTGCCAGGCTTTGTTAAACGAGTGGTCTTCATGGAAGTTTGCATGAAGTACAGCGCATTCGAGCACCTGAGATGCTCAACTGATATATGATGGACCATTTGCTAGGAAGAAATGTATGATTGCTATTTTTGGTATTTTAAGAACAGCCATGAGAGCTTAAACCAGTAATCTAATGCGGTACCAAACTTAAAGGCGCTTGAAATATGAAATTGTCTTGTTGTGCATTTGGGTCCCTCTACAGCTTTTTTTAAAGTGCATGGAGTTTCACATAAGTCTGATTTTGTATGACGTTACATACCAGCAGTTCAATTTGATATACATTTCTTCCTCATAAAATGTTTATGTAACGCATATATATTTGTGTGAAATCACAGATTTTGTTACAAAATCTGTTATTGTTACTATTGAAACATACAGGAGATGTCTGTTGCTCATTATGTCTTGGAAAAAAAAAAACATGTTTGTTGTCTGGTAATAAATTTAGTACACTGGTAACAAATGAGTTTTCTTTTAGAAACTTTTGCCAGAGTTCTCCAAATGTCCCCTCATTCAAGTAAACGAAGTACCACTGTGTTTGAATACATAATGTAGTTAGGGTGTTTTGAAAGTTGCAAACAATTTCATATGGAAAAAACAATTACTGTATTTCTCCCCGTAACCATAGCTCTAACCATATCCAAATACAATGATTACACCCTTTAGAATATAAATTATGTGCTGGCTAGTGCTTCAGTATTAATAATGAAGGTGCTACCTATTGCAATACAGTATAGTCACATAGCAAAGCTTCCCCACATATTTAGATTTTTTTAACTGCGCTTATTTCAGCCATTGGTGTAAGTAGCAGTGGGTGGCAATAGAGGGTATGCATTGACGTCACTTTCCCTCCGGAACACGGCCCCTCAGCCAGACTGAGTGGCGAAAGAGCCTGCTGCATGAGTGTTTTTTTTACTTTAAACCGCATAAACACATTTCATTACACCAAATACACAAAATAATGTTCTTTTTAGCAGCATCATATGACCCCTTTAATAGGGAAACTGTGAAAATGCAAATAAAACAAACGGTGATCAGTTTAAACTAAAGGTTGTTGGACTCGATATAGTGTTCCTTACAATTTACCAAATATCCAGTGGTCCATGGATGTAGACATGAAGCCAGGAATCATGTTTCCTGACATTTATATGTGCCTGATTGCGACGCCAGGGAATAAAGCAAATTTGCCTGTGAACGCTTTATGAAAATAAAATGTAGGTCTAAATCCGGGTGGTCATTTATATAAATGTTATATCATATATATTGATGAGCATAAGAAACTCCTTTAACCCTTGTGCGCTCCTCATTTGGGAGTCACACTCATGGTCTTCGCGGTCAAAAGTGAAAGGTAACTTTTTTTTTTTCTTCAGTAAAATCAATCTAATATATTTTTGTTCAATATTTTTTTCTTTTGTATTTTGAGAGAATTTCATGGTACTAATTAACATTTATGCAATAATTATGAT
>NW_015644616.1:0-9005 GCF_001515625.1 Sinocyclocheilus rhinocerous | reverse complement strand
TATTTTTCAATTAATGCAGTATTTCAGATTAAAATAGAGACTAGGCCTTTAAAATCCCATTTTTGAAGGCAGAATAGCACCTCCTGGTGTGAGCAAAAAAAGAAAAAACGGTAATTTCATGGTGTAACCACTAGATTCCTGTATAGGACTTGATAGAGAGGCTTGTGAATTCCCTAGTTGTTTTTATACATAATTATTTACTTTTATTAGGTTGTGGATTTAAATGTATATTAAAGCATTCTTAAAGACTATACTTTTTGTCAAGGTTTATATTTTTTGTTGTTTTAAATGTTGATTTGAAGTGTAGGTTTTTGCATTATTATTACTACATTCAAACCTGAACACAGAAAGCAGATTGTTACACAAAACATTACAATTCTATAAAAATGTAACAAAAATTAACAGGAATGCTTTATCGGAGCTTAATCGTTCTGGGTCTGATCTGATTTTAACCTCTTATTTCAGTCTTCTGACTCATTTTGGCTATATGGTTATAGCCATACCAATTAATTTGAGTATGTATAATTCTGTATGTGTGTGTGTAAGTAATTGTGTGTGATTGGATGTAACCGTTTTGCATTCTTGATGTTTTAGAGTGTAACCCCTTCCTTGCTGTCCACTTTTTTACTGCATTGTAGTCGAATTATTGATTTTATTTTGCATAATTGCAGTGTTACAGTCACACCAGTTCATAGGTGTGTGTGTCGATTTCGATTTTCTTCCCATTTCCCATTCATTTCCTATGGTCGGTCATTTTTGACCGAAGACCATGAGTGACAATTTTTTTTACGACCACTTAGCTTTTTCGAATCATGCCCTCAATTTTAATTTTTTGTGTTCACATACCAAGTGCCATAAAAGCCACCAAGTTTCGTACCATTCTGGTGAAGCTACGATTTAAAAAAATTCAAAATGTAAAATTTTCCAGTCAGAAATGACCGGACAAGGTTAAAAAAAAAACAGCCTTGCATTTATTTGATCAAAAATACACGAAAAAGTGTCATATTGTGAAATATTATTATGATGTAAAATAACGTTTTTCTATTTTAATATACATTAAAATCTAATTTATTTCTGTGATCAAAGCTGAATTTTCAGCATCATTACTGCTCATTCAGTGTCACATGATCTTCAGAAATCATTCTAATATGCTGATTTATACGTGACATGAGCCAAACAACTACAAACCCATGCATTGAAAATGTTGCAGAGGACAGTTTGTTGTCTGTTCATATGTGATTGATTTGTGTGTTTTGTGTGTGTGATTGTCTGGTGACAGTCTCACCCGGGCACTAATGTGACTGTCCTAGACATGTTTGACCGCAGCGCCAGCTTGCAGCCGCTCTGGAAGCAGGTGGAGGGCTTTACAGAAGCCATATATCCCATCATGCAGAACGCAGCCGATGGTGTCCACCTCATCTGCTACTCACAAGGTTTGTAGCCATCGCAGTAGTGTGTGGAGCCGTGTGCTATATTGTGAATACAAGCATGGCTAGAGGCTGTTGCTTTGCAACATAAAAGCATTACGCTGTGGTTTGCTGTGTGCAGCGATTAAAAAAACAAAAAACACTTTTTGACCTATTTTATCTGTTGCTGTGCTGAGGTTTAAGCACGGCTGGAAGAGCTATATTAAACGGTAGGCAGGACCAGAAATGGGTCAACTAAACCAGAGGTTCCTGGCTCAAATGTTTCATTTTGTTTATATTTTTCTGGAGAAAGAACTGCGTGATGAAGAAAGCCAAAATATCACAGTATATATTTTATAATTTTCACCCAAAATTTGGAGCTAAATCGCAGGAGGATAAAAACAACACCTGAGACAGATGGCAGCATCATGTTATTTTTACACAGAGATTGGGTCTATTAGGTCTTTGTTGCATTATAGGGTGACAATTAAAAAATGGTAAAGAAAAGTTGTTTTTTTCCTCAAGTCTGCATGCCTGTAACTCAAGAAGTACTGAAGATATCGTAATCTCCCTTTATATTTTAGCTCTTAACAAACTTTTCTTCTTAACCATCTTAATTGTAATGGTATGAAACTTGGTGACTTTTGTGCTACTTGCTATGTGAACAGTGATGGGGTGAAATTCTGAACCATTTTGAGTGTAAAATAGACACACAGCCCTGTAAATGCACATATATTTATGCAGAGAGCTATACAGGCCTCTAGTGGTTACACCATGGCATTGCATATGGATATAATTTTTCTGTCCAGGTAGCACTTTGCATTGGATTTTAAATGCCTTTTCTCTGTTTTAATCTTAAATACCGCATTAATGGGAAAAAAAAAAAAAAAAATATTAAAAATATGTTTTAAGTAGAAATATATGTTGTCACCTTAGCTTATATAAACATTAAAGTGAGGGCATGTCTGAATCTGTTGCAGGTGGCCTGGTGTGTCGAGGAATCCTGTCCACTCTTCCAGACCACAATGTGCACTCTTTCATATCTCTGTCTTCTCCGCAGGCGGGGCAGTATGGAGGTAACACACTTTCTTCAGGTTTGCTGAGAAACACTGACCTGGTTAAAAATTGAAATGCTTCGAGTCATTGAGGGTCATGTGAAACCGTTCCATATTTGGACATTTTGACCTCTTTGGAAAGAAATGTTTCTGGTTTTGCTTATGTTTTAGAAGTTTCATATTTGCTCTTCTTTTGTAGACACAGAATATCTGAAGTACCTCTTCCCTCAGTTTGTCAAATCCAACTTGTATCATGTGTGCTATACTGCAGTGGGCCAGAAAATATCAATCTGTAATTACTGGAACGGTGAGTGGATGAATGGATCAGAAAATAGACGCATAAATAATGACAATTCACTTTCATGTTACATTATTAATGGTGCTTGCATCACTGTTACTATTGTTCATACTGATTTGAGCAAAACCGTACAAAACTGTAGTTCATAACTGACCCTCATCATTTGTGTTATCATGCAGCATGTTGAGGTCAGGTGTGCTTTTCTAAGTGAGTGATTTTAAAGAGATTGTTCAACCTAAAATTAGAATTCTGTCATCAGTGACTCATCCTCATGTGGTTTCAACCCTGTATGTGGAACACAAAAGAAGATATTTTGAAGAATGTTGGTACCCAAACCATTGGGGCAAAGATTCAAGATACAGGGACAAAAAAAAAAATTGTTCCTGCACAATTAAACTAAATCAATTACCGTTGTCATGATTAATATTGATAAAGTGTCTGCAGCATTACGTTTAGATCTGCTTATGTTGTATCAAAGATTTTTTACACACAGTTTTTTGCAGTTGAGCATTACAACACATGACTTACGTTTGTGAGTGTATGAATGCAATGAACAATCGGAGGCATTTAGATTAGTTACCGGTGAATTCTGCACTCTTGCTAATTTTTTCGTCATAAACAACAAATTGCGAGTTTTTGCAAATGTGCAGAACTCGTGCTGAACTGAAGTCATTGATGCTTCAGTGATGGGGAACAGTCTTCGGTCGCTTTCTGTATATAATGTGTTTCCAGTTTGAATAACCATTTTGTTCAATCAAGTCTTGATTTTCTATTTCATAAATAGTTTTCAACTTATTTTGTTTGTGAAGCCTACATGAATGACATGTAATGTACACAAAATGTACACTGTTAACCATCCTTAATAATCATCATTATAAAATCAAGGGTAATAACTGACCATAATGATTAACAAGTGGAATCAGGTGTAGCCAAGCTCCAGGAATAGTAGTCAGAGAAAGTGGAAAGCATTGTAGAGACTTGTGTACAATAATTGCATATTTTGTTCTTTAAGTGTTAGGAAGTTCACTTAAAATAAAACATTGTTTGCCATTACAAAAAAAAAACAAAAAAAAACTGAGAAGTTTTGTAGATGGTTGATTGTATGACTAAAAAGTATTTTAAAAGTATAGTAGCAATTTGAACTTTAAATTGAAACAGCTTCAAAACTATGCAAATTGAAAATAGAATATCTGTTCATAAACATTTTTGTTGGTCTCGAGTATTTAAGTATAGTGATGGTTAAATGGAATATGACGTAGCCTGAAAAAGTGGGTTTGTGCACTATGCACGTTATTTAAATTTTTTGTCTTTAATCCCTGAAGTCATACATGTTTAGAAAGACATGAGGGTGAGTAAATGATGATAGAATTTTCTTTTTGGGTGAACTAGAGACCAGAGGCATATCTAGAAACCAGAGTATCACAGAGCCATATAGGGCGCTTTTCCACCGTTGGGCCAAACCGTTGCTGATCCAGCCCAGCTGGTTCAAATATATGGTTGCAGTTTTCCACTGGGGGGAAAATTGAAGTAGCCAGACAACAAACGAGTGAGTGATCCTGAGTGGCACCATCACTACACGCATTCTAGCAGCACGGTTAGCTAACTGTAATGTAACTAGGAATTCCAGGCCGAGAACGGTTTGCAATCATGCTGTGCCGAACCAAGCTCAAGTGGAAATATAACTAACCATTCCTTACTGTTCTTAGAACCGTTCGGCCCGACAGCGGAAAAGCGGCTATAGAGTTTGCTCTTTTGATTGGGCCGGTAAACAGCCACCCAGAGCACCATATCAACCGAATAACAACGTGCTGAAACACTGTAGCCCTGATCATTCATTGACTGGATATATTTTTCTTACAATAATGGCATTATTAAAAGGTCTTGTATTTCTTTATGGCATGAGACATGCGGCGATGTTTGTGGGGTTTTTTCTTCAGACCCTCATCACAGAGACATGTACATCAACAGCAGTGACTATCTGGCCTTACTGGACAATGAAAAAGCAAATCCCAATTCTACTGGTGAGGCAACAGATCACATTACCTGCTTTCTTAACCTTTGTTAAAAAAAGTTACACATAGGTCCATAGTGGACAAAAATGTCCATGTCAATAAACTGTCATAAAAATTTGAAGCTTGGGAGCACAGCCTTAAGTTTGTCTCATTTTAAAGAAGACCCATGGCAGATTATTGTTGAAGTAAAAAGTACTTCACTTTAAAAAGTGAAACAAAAAAAAGTTATAGAGGTTTAAGTTTATGAAAATGAGTTAACAATATTTTATATAAAATATATGTTTTATGAAACATGTTGAACTCTAAACCTGCTAGAAAATCAAAGCCATAAATCTAAACAAGTTGTGTTCCAAATTTGAGGTTGATATCTCAAAAAATGAGCTTTCAGTAAGATTTTGTTTGGGCGCAGTACCAAATTTTCCCCATTAGATGCCAGCAAAACTCCGCTGGTGCACACAGTGGTTGGATTTGTGATTTGCAGTACAGTAGTTTTTCGCTCTCAAATATTACACAGACACACACACACATTTTTTTATGACACACATACAAACCACACTCTGACATCCATACCAACACACCCACACAATTTTAGCTGCATTATTTATCCAATTGGCTCTATAATATGCAGAAGCAGAAAACAGGAATAAAGCAAGTATATGCTTTATAGGCCAAACCTGAAAAAAATGTCACCATCTGGTAAAAAATAGCAAAAAATTTAATTTCGAAGCCTTGCCAACAGAATGAAAGCCTATGAACAAAAATTGCATCATTTTACAGTTAAATGGCACTGCGATTAAAAATAGCAGGTTTAATGGGTTTAAGAACATTTTTGTCCTTTGATATTTAACACAGGCAAAAATATAAAATAAAAAAAACTAAGAAGGAAAAAAATGTCCAAAAGGTCAAAATCTATTTTCTGTAAGAAGGTGATGATTGTGATTTCTTTGGCTTTGAGTGCCAGAGCTTGCTTCCTTTTTTTTCAAGGAAAAAGTGTTTATTGCTGGTTTTTGATGTAGTATTTTCTTTGCGCAGCTTGGAAACAAAACTTCTTGCGCATTAAGAAGCTGGTGCTGATTGGTGGTGCTGATGATGGAGTCATCACACCATGGCAGTCAAGGTTGGTTAATTGACTTGTCAGTTTTGTCACCTTTAACTCAGATTCATAGAAGCTTGAAACATAATTTTTTTTGTTCTTCTTTGAAAACAGATTTTTTTTATGATGCCTCGTTTTCTTGCTTTTCAGTCAGTTTGGTTTCTATGATGAGAATGAAACAGTCGTTGAGATGAAAAACCAGAAAGTAAGCATCATTTCATTTAGCCGTCTTTGTGTGTGTTTGTGTGTGTATGTATATATATATATATATATATACAGTGGTGTGAAAAAGTGTTGGCCCTCTTCCTGATTTCTTATTTTTTTGCATGTTTGTCACACTTTAATGTTTCAGATCATCAAACAAATTTAAATATTAGTAAAAGATAACACAAGTGAACACAACATGCAGTTTTTAAATGAAGTTTAAAAAGTGAAGGGTTTTTATTATTAAGGGAAAACAAAATCCAAAACTACATGGCCCTGTGTGAAAAAGTGTATGCCCCCTAAACCTAATAACTGGTTCGGCCACCCTTAGCAGCAACAACTGCAATCAAGCGTTGGCGATAACTTGCAATGAGTCTGTTACAGCGCTGTGGAGGAATTTTGGTCCACTCATCTATGCAGAATTGTTGTAATTCAGCCACATTGGAGAGTTTTCGAGCATGAACCGCCTTTTTAAGGTCATGCCACAGCATCTCAATAGGATTCAGGTCAGGACTTTGACTAGGCCACTCCAAAGTCTTCATTTTGTTTTTCTTCAGCCATTCAGAGGTGGACTTGCTGGTGTGTTTTGGATCATTGTCCTGCTGCAGAACCCAAGTTCGCTTCAGCTTGAGGTCACGAACAGATGGCCGGACATTCTCCTTCAGGATTTTTTGGTAAACAGCAGAATTCATGGTTCCATTTATCACAGCAAGTCTTCCAGGTCCTGAAGCAGCAAAACAGCCCCAGACCATCACACTACCACCACCATATTTTACTGTTGGTATGATGTTCTTTTTCTGAAATGCAGTGTTACTTTTACGCCAGACGTAATGGGACACACACCTTCCAAAAAGTTCAACTTTTGTCTCGTCAGTCCACAGAGTATTTTCCCAAAAGTCTTGGGGATCATCAAGATGTTTTCTGGCAAAACTGAGACGAGCCTTTATGTTCTTTTTGCTCAGCAGCGGTTTTCGTCTTGGAACTCTGCCATGCAGACCATTTTTGCCCAGTCTCTTTCTTATGGTGGAGTCATGAACACTGACCTTAACTGAGGCAAGTGAGGCCTGCAGTTCTTTGGATGTTGTTGTGGGGTCTTTTGTGACCTCTTGGATGAGTCGTCGCTGTGCTCTTGGGGTAATTTTGGTCGGCCGGCCACTCCTGGGAAGGTTCTCCACTGTTCCATGTTTTTGCCATTTGTGAATAATGGCTCTCACTGTGGTTCGCTGGAGTCCCAAAGCTTTAGAAATGGCTTTATAACCTTTTCCAGACTGATAGATCTCAATTACTTTCTTTCTCATTTGTTTCTGAATTTCTTTGGATCTCGGCATGATGTCTAGCTTTTGAGGATCTTTTGGTCTACTTCACTTTGTCAGGCAGGTCCTATTTAAGAGATTTCTTGATTGCGAACAGGTGTGGCAGTAATCAGGCCTGGGTGTGGCTAGAGAAATTGAACTCAGGTGTGATAAACCACAGTTTTAACAGGGGGGCAAACACTTCTTCACACAGGGCCATGTAGTTTTGGATTTTGTTTTCCCTTAATAATAAAAACCTTCATTTAAAAACTGCATGTTGTGTTCACTTGTGTTATCTTTTACTAATATTTAAATTTGTTTGATGATCTGAAACATTAAAGTGTGACAAACATGCAAAAAAAATAAGAAATCAGGAAGGGGGCCAACACTTTTTCACACCACTGTATATAAGATAAATAGTGACTCGTGTCCTAGAAATTAATCAATGAATTAATTAATATATGAATTTAATGAAGTATTGTATGCTCTGTTAAGGGACTCACTTGTATTGTGCATTACATTTGTTATTATGCTTACAGATTGAGAAATGTCCGATGCTGTCTCGTGGCCAGACAAACTTGCTTGGAGGTGTGCTGAAATGCATCTGTGGTTTTCACACTCCAAAGGTAACATTAATGTAGCAAGTATTTTTTGTTAGTATTATTTACTGAAATGGTTTTCTTTCTGAATTGTTACATGTATTTTTTTTGGGCTGTCTTAAACAGCCAACTGCCAGCCCTACTGGACCAGCACAAAGGGTGGTGGAACAACCTGCTGCTGCTGCTGGAACAGCAAAGAAGGCCATGGAGCAGAGTCAGCCGGACCCCCAGCCCCAGCCTACTGCTCCTGTGGCAGCAAGAGTTGCAGCACAATTGTCAATGGTGAGTTGCAATTTTTTTTTTAAAGCATTGAAGTATGAGTTCACTTCAAATTCGAGGAAGTTCAGAAAGTAAGAAGAAAGCAAGAAAACTAAGAGATGCTGGCTGAGACCTACTAATTGTCACACCTCTTGTACAGTGGGGGCAGCTGTTGTCTGCTGATTGGTCGGTTTGAATATCTCAGATTTGGTTTAAGTCACATGGTCAAGGATAAATGAAGAATGTAACCTGTGTGCTCTCTCTCTTTCATCTCTGGGCTCTACTCTTGGATTGTCCTCTTCCTCTCTAACTGAGCTCATATTTACCATATTTACCAAGGGTATGAATAATTTTGTGAATAATCCTTCAAGCCATTTCTCCTGTAGCACTCACTCAACTCACTCACATCATTAACATATCCCACTTCTTAAGAAACCCACTCTTAACCCAACTCTTTTAGAGAACTACAGACCGGTTTCCCTTCTTCCTTTCATTGCAAAAACACTTGAATGAGCTGTGTTCAACCAAGTCTCTGCCTTTCCCACACAGAACACCCTCCTTGACAGCAACCAGTCTGGTTTCAGAAGTGGACATTCAACCGAGACTGCCTTGCTCTCAGTTGTTGAAGCCCTAAGACTGGCAAGAGCGGATTCCAAATCTTCAATGCTTATCTTGCTGGACCTGTCCGGTGCTTTTGACACCAGATCCTCCTGTCAACCTTATTGGCAAATGGCATCTCAGGGACCGCACTCCAGTGGTTTGAGTCTTACCTATCAGATAGGTCCTTC
>NW_015644615.1:426368-428296 GCF_001515625.1 Sinocyclocheilus rhinocerous | reverse complement strand
TCTCTCTCTCTCTCACACACACACACACACACACACACACACCTGGTGTCTCCAGCGGAACAGACTCGGTGTGTCGATGTTTGGATGTATTTCATCTTCATCATCGGACACCTCGATATGATCCCACACACTGTAATCGATGGTCGTCATGACAGACAGACAATAATCACACGAAGATGATGATTCTGTCAGTTACGCGCCTGCCTCCGTTATAAAGCCGCGTACAATCACTCGGTTCCGCTGTTGTTACTATTATTATAAGAGCTATTATTGTTATATTCCTCTGTGTTAGTGTGTCTCGCGCACCCGCCGCTATTTCTGGAAATCTCCTTCACTTCCGCTTACCGTGACGTCATCACCGAGCGCTGCGAATCAGCGGGACGTCACTGTATGGAGCCGAACTCACGCCTGTCCTGTCATTATTATTATTATTATTATTAAACCAATGACTTTAATAATTATCATCTAATCATCAGGTCTGTTGAAGCGTGTGTGCGGAACCATGAATGTATAGTCCTCCCAGACTAAACAATTATGAAATAATTATGACTATAAAATATGAAAAACTATAAAATAAGATATTTATGCCTAAAAGAAAACATCTACCCCTCTGCTATTTTATAGGAATAATTTCTATAATAATTAAACTGGACCTGAAGTTGACTGAAAGCATGATGGTCAGTGAGAGCCAGCAGATGGCGCTCCGGATCTACTGAGGAGCCACAGCCTGGTTTTGGCTGGAGGTCAGAGGTTACTGAGCCTCCAAACATCATGTAAAATACAAATCAAATCATGACGCACATTCCACATTTACTGTTACAAAGAACTAATTTAATAAATGCATTTATAAGTATTTTATTTTATTGCACGCTTGCCACTCGATCCACAAATGCACATCTTCCTTGTTGAATGCGCACATTCTGATAGACTAATGCAAAAGAAAAACATCTGTATTAACAAACATGTTTCTATTTGTACAAACCGCTGCACATTCATGTAATTCTGAATTACACGGACACAAGTTGACAGACATTTGGTTGTAGATAGTAAGATACATTTGTAAGTCGTCACCTTTATTTATATAGCACTTTTAACAATACAGATTGTGTCAAAGCAACTGTACTTAATTAGGAAGGAAAATAGTGTGTCAATAATGCAAAGTGACAATAGTAAACACTAACCTACACGAGGTATGCTGTGATTGACCAGCTATCGAGTGTGTTGTGATTGGCCGAATACCTCAAGCGTGAGACAGAAATGTTACGCCCCTCACCATACTGTGATGACCTGCCCGGCCGGAGCGATGAGACAAAAACATTAAAACCCATTATAAACGAGGCATTTGTTGCATCCAGTGGGGACATAATTACGGATTATAATGACTTATACTGTCTTTTTACGCGTTGCATTGCGTATCGCGCTTCGTAAACATAAAACCTTTTCTGTATTTGTGATCGGAGAAATGACAAGCCTACTCTACACTGCTCAATTCTGTTTGAATCATCAGTGGCAAATCCTTTAAATATAAAAAACGTACTTAGCTGAGTCAGAACAGCCGGCATTGTAGTCTACTCGACCAGGATCAGGAAACGGTCCTCCATAAAATGTGCGGCACACATCTGAATATTTGGGTTTAAGTGTTCTGGAACAGTGTTGTAAATACAACTTAACCACTGATTTCTAGTCGTGTACTCTTTTGGAAGACCAAACAAAGTAGTTTCACACGGCGGGCTAGACCCCGGGCTGGACTCCGCTTCGTCCACGGTGAAAGCCGAACCGGCGATCCACAGCACTAAGTTGATGTATTCCCTCAGCGACCAGCACAGATCAGCTCTAGGCATAACGAAGCGGATATCGTCCTCTTTTGGAAGACCAAACAAAGTAGTTTCGCTTTCACAACAAAACACACAGAACACAAACACACACGC
>NW_015644615.1:425869-426324 GCF_001515625.1 Sinocyclocheilus rhinocerous | reverse complement strand
AGGCTCAGTACTAGGGCCATTACTCTTCACGCTTTACATGTTACCCTTGGGAGATATCATCAGGAAACACGGTGTTAGCTTTCACTGTTATGCTGATGATACTCAGCTCTATATTTCTTCGCAGCCCAGCGAAACATACCAATTTCAAAAGCTAACGGAATGCATAGTCGATATATAAAACTGGATGACGAGTACCGTATTGGCCCGAATATAAGACGACCCTGATTATAAGACGACCCCCCTTTTTCCAGATGTACCTTTTGGAAAAAGGCTTTTTAAAAAACAAATCTTGTTTTTTCTCAGTAAAACACATTTTGTCTTCAATTATTTTCATATTGCATATTTTTCCTATTTTAATTTTTGTTTTGAAAGTATGATAAAAACTGGTAAAATGTACCAACAATCACATATAAAAAATATACACTTTTTGATATACCATAAAAAAAAAAAAAAAA
>NW_015644615.1:416901-425662 GCF_001515625.1 Sinocyclocheilus rhinocerous | reverse complement strand
CACTTCATTTCCAGCGATATCGTGGACTTGATTGCAAATGATTGCAAAGATACTATTTAAACTGAACTGAGCTGGATGATGACATCACTGAATTCAATGATGAACTGCCTTTAACTGAAAATTGAGTGATTACTATTGCCCTTCTGCATTATTGACACACTATTTTCCTAATTAATGCTCTACAGTTGCTTTGACACAATCTGTATTGTTAATAGCGCTATATAAATAAAGGTGACTTGGCTTGACTTGACTTGACTCACTCAGATGTCTATTTCATGTCTATTAGTTGTGCTCATCTGCAATACTTATCAAACATTTTCCTGACACATATTAAATAGACATTTAGTAGGCCTCTTTAAGATGTATAATATTTTATGTATATCCACTTTGAAGATATACGTGTGTTTACTGGAGCTCCCCTGTTCGCTATACATAATATTATGTAATGTTTTTACAGCAAAATCACAGATATACTATACTATTTAGTTTCTTTACACCTTCAGTAATTTAACAGTTTACTCTACAGTAATTCAACAAATGCGATTTTAACACAAGGAACCGTGTTTTGGTTTGTAATACTCACATTTGTAAACACCCTCGTCGCTGTTCTCCTTCACGTTCGATGATGACGTATCCTCTCCCGCGGGCTTCTGGGATAGAAAAGTGTCCATCGATGAACACTTCAGAATCTGGGCTGAAGCAGTAGGACATCATTCATTCATTCATCTGGGGATTTCTCGCCTACTCTTTTATGAATACTGAGGTTTCGGACATACTAATCTCTTCACCTACTCTTTTCTCCTACTATATAGTAGGGAAGTAGGCATATTCGGATGCAACTTAAGTAAACACATTTCCGATTCTCGCGAGAATTAGTGCACCAGCCAGGTAATTCTCAGACAGACAGGAGAGATCAAGACAGAGACGCACTTCCTACTTCACTGTTACAAATTTAAATCAATAAGAGACCTATACATGAACAAATTCACAAACATCATAAAGAAATGTACAGCCATGGCTGAAGAGGAACAAATAAAGACAGTAGTAGGAGAGGGACAGACAGCAGCACTGGATGTGTGTAGTGTGTGTACTGTATCTGACCTCAGTGTGTTAAGTTTAAGTTCAATTAAATTTAAGTTTAAATTGTTATAATGTTTTCTTCTATTATTTTTATCTTTTCATTGTTATTATGTTTCTCTACATATATTCCAAGCTTTGGCAATATTGTATTTTTTACAGTCATGCCAATAAAGCAATTTTTGAATTGAATTGAATAGACCAGTGTGTGTCTCTGCGTTCATATGACTTTCTCCCTCACACTAAATGCAGAGTTGGCTTTAATGAAGCCCTCTGGGTTTCCAGCAGTGGAGCTGCAGTCTGAGAAACACTCACACACACACACACACACACACACACACACTAAAGCTATAAAGCTTGTATTTTAGATTAATAATAACATAAATTAATGCTGAAATTTTGTTATATACTGGAGAAGCACAATGCCATGAGAAATGAAATCTTATTTTCTGGAACATTTATCAAAATTGATTGAGTTTATACTTAAAATGAGAAAAAAAATCTGCCAATGTGGTCAAAAATCAAAATAAGGTAAACAAGCCCTAATATTTTAAGTCATCTTGATTTTGCAGTAGATGCATCTTGATCTTTAGACATTTGTGCTGGAAATAAGGACAACATACTGAGGAAGAGCATCACTTTACAGAAGTGAAGTCAGATAATAATTTAAACTCAAATCAAGTGCTGTCCATGATTTTATTTGAGAAGCCATTATTTTGAGATAATGACTGCATATTATCCCTCACACACATGTAATCAAACACATTTGATTAAATATATATTCGATCAAACGTGTCCAAAACTCCGACTGGTTCTTTATGTATCTGGAGCTGAGTGCATATGTTTGCCTTTAGAAACCCTCTGCATTCATACAATTATAGGAGATCAAAGGTCCTATTTGTATTCAGAAGCTACATGAGAGCGCTACGTCCTTCCCACCAGACAAACACAATCTCCAGCGATCAGATCTTCAACGGTTTCCATCCTCATGATGATCTCAACATCACAGTCACTGAAGAGCAAAAGATGCTGGAGAATCAGAGACACATGATGAACACTGACACAACAGAAGATACAGAGCATCAGGAGAACCAAGGGATGGAAAGGTCTTGTGGATTATGTAGGTTTGGTTTGTATGTGAAGTGTGTTGATGAATGTTTAGAGTGAGCGGAGCTGCAGTTAGAGGAGCTGAGGCACTGCATCATTCTCATACTCCTAAAATAATAATAATAATAAAGACTGAGTAGACTTATGAATATATAGGGGAGACTAGGACTGTTTCTTATCGATAGGGTTTACAGTCATAAATGCGTGAAGGAAGAGTTTACTGAAAGTGTGAACAGCAAGACGTCTTTATATGTCCACCAGGTGATTAGATCAGGACTAGAGTTGAGTTCCTCACCTGTCCATCAGACCTGATGAACATGAGCTAAAGTGCTCTGCTGTAGATCTCCTCATTTATTTCATATATACATTACAATTAGCCAAAACAAGAGCTTGGTGTTTTTTTTTTTTTTTTGGTTTCATGATAGTTTGTCCTCAATGTGACTATTTACCCCATATAGTGTGACATCATGCCCCTATATGCCCATGTGTGTTCGGTGAACTGCATCTTTTGTCATTGGTAGAAAATGTTCAGTAACAGTTTTAAAGGTTTGTGCCTATACATGGCTATACTATACATATAATGAAAAACACAACCAATAAATGATTCTATTACAATATTGATATAGAATTCAATGTATCATTTATCAAGAACTATAATGATATAAATGATAGCTGAGTAATGTTTAGTGATAATTCTAGCTGACGATGTTTGATGAAGAGGATTGTCCTGCTGTCAGTGAAGCGCGGGTGTTTATCTCTGTGTGTGTGTGCTGTGATTGGTGGGATTAAATGAGGAAGCCCCGCACACAGGTCCATTAATAATAAGAATGAAGGAAAGCACACAGACAGACTCTGTAATTTGTGAGAGCTGCTTCTGCCAGCAGACGCTCTCTGATGCTACGCTCCGTCCCGTGAGTTTCATACACACACACACACACACATCAGATGCGTGCGGGTCAGTGCGAGCAGAGGTAGAGCTGGATGAGGCCGAGCAGTGGGGCGGTGTAGTGGCTGACGGAGGGTCTGCAGGCGTGGGACGCCGCTCTTCTCTTGTACCGTGGGCCATTGCAGAGTGCCGTGTTGCAGCAGGTGATGCAGACGGAGTTCAGCTTCCCCGTGCAGAACTGCTGGTAGCCCGACGACGCGATCAGACACGCCCCCGACGACGCACATGACTTTCTGTAGTGAATCCCTGCACAAACACACATTCACAATAGTGAACCTACAGACGCCACAGACGGCAGGTGTGCCGTCATGCTCACGCATATTCTCGTGATATTGTGAATCTCAGAAATAACAGGAATACAGCTCACATCTGTCCTGAAAGTTACCAGAAATTAAATAGATAATTGTATTTTGCATAAAGAACTTTAAGATCATTAAGATTTTCTGCATTAAATTCTCCCAAATTGTTCTATAAATTATGATAATATTCGTTGTTCTGCCTTTAATTTATGTTGTCTGAAATCTCAATATTGTTGCACCACTATATTTTTATAGTAAAAGGAATCTATTACAAATAATTACCAACTCTAATGTTAAATGTCCAGACGAATTACAGTAATGATAATTTTAAAACTTAAATGTCATGAAAATAATGTGACAATACAAAAAAAAAAAAAAAAGTAAGTAAGCTTAATTTTCTTTATGCATTAATTGTCAAAATTGACTTCTGTGTTCATTTATCACTTCCTTAAGTTTAAGCATCAAAACTGAAAGAAGACTAGAGGTCGACCGATAGTGGATTTTACCAGTACCGATAACTAGATTGGACCACACTGGCCGATACCGATTAATTTAAAATGAATACTGAATGAAAACTAAAATAGTGCTTTACTATAAAAAAAAAAACGGACTGAACCATACCTTGTACATGAATAAATCGCCACGTCTAGGAGAACTCGTCCGATACCGATTAATTTAAAATGAATACTGAATGAAAACTAAAATAGTGCTTTACTATAAAAAAAAAACGGACTGAACCATACCTTGTACATGAATAAATCGCCACGTCTAGGAGAACTCGCAGGTATCACACACACCGGACGTGTCGCGTTCATTTCAAGCGGCGGTCTGAAACAGTTTATTTAATCACCAAAGTTCACTTCAAGAATAATCAAAAAAGCGGCATAGATGAGTTTGAAGTTTGTTGTAAAAAAAACGGAAAGAAAAAGCGCAATCTATTATTATAGCTCTCTAAATGAAGCATACAGACTTTATTAGAGCCACAGAAAGACAAACATTTCTCTGAAAAATGCACAATACACAATCTTCCAGCCCAGGGTGAAGTCTATATGTACATTAACAACGATCTGGGACAAATATAATGTAATTTAAAGGAAAACTGTGTGAATGGCACTCTGTGGTGCGGCAGGATTTCTGTCGGCTGAATGAACAGATCAGTGTGTTTTGGTCACATTGTTTTAACCATTTGAGGTGCTGCTAATGTTCGCGTCCTCTCATTCTTGATAGCAAACATACTGCTGTCCTTTCTACACTAATGCATCATCTAGTCAACAAATTAATTACATAGTAATGATATAAAAACATGCACTATAGTGTACTGTATACAAACCGTTTCGTTATCTGTTTTAAATCCACATCTGAAGTGTCCCGCTCTGTGCAGCGCGCAGTGTCACATGTCAAAACAAACAGCATGAGGTGTCAGTGATTCCGCCTCCAGAGGTCACTCTCGTACTGTATAATGGCAACGGACCTCCTCAGCCGCTCCAGAAACGGACGCAACCCAGAAAAACTATTGGTGTGGATTTTTGCCGATAGTTCCAGCAATCAACTATCGGTGCCGATTAATTGGAGCAGTGAGGGGCAGATGAAGGAGTGGTGAGGAGCCGATGAAGAAGCAGATTGAGGAGCAGATGAAGTAGCAGATGGAGGAGCAGTGAGGAGCAGATGAAGGAGCAGTGAGGAGCAGATGAAGGAGGAGTGAGGAGCAGAAGAAGGAGCAGTGGGGAGCCGATGAAGAAGCAGATGGAGGAGCAGTGAGAAACAGATGAAGGAGCAGTGAGGAGCCGATGAAGAAGCAGTCGGAGGAGCAGTGAGGAGCAGATGGAGCTGTGAGGAGCAGATGAAGGAGCAGTGAGAAGCAGATGAAGAAGTGGTGAGGAGCAGATGAAGGAGCGGTGAGGAGCAGATGGAGGAGCGGTGAGGAGCAGATAAAAGAGCAGTGAGGAGCAGATGATGGAGCAGTGAGGAGTCGATGAAGAAGCTGGTGGAGGAGCAGTGAGGAGCAGATTAAGCAGCAGTGAGGAACCGATGAAGAAGCAGATGGAGGAGAAGTGAGGAGCAGATGAAGGATCAGATGAAGGAGCAGTGAGGAGCAGATGAAAGAGCAGTGAGGAGCCGATGAAGAAGAAGCAGAAGGAGGAGCAGTGAGGAGCAGATGAAGGAGCAGTGAGGAGCCGATGAAGAAGCAGTCGGAGGAGCAGTGAGGAGCAGATGAAGGAGCGGTGAGGAGCAGATGGAGCAGGGAGGAGTAGAGAGGAGCAGATGAAGGAGCAGTGAGGAGCCGATGAAGAAGCAGATGGAGGAGCAGTGAGGAGCAGATGAAGGAGCAGTGAGGAGCCGATGAAGAAGCAGAAGGAGGAGCAGTGAGGAGCAGATGAAGGAGCAGTGAGGAGCCAATGAAGAAGCAGATGGAGGAGCAGATGAAGGAGCAGATGAAGGAGCAGTGAGGAGCAGATGAAGGAGCGGTGAGGAGCAGATGGAGGAGCAGTGAGGAGCCGATGAAGAAGCAGTCGGAGGAGCAGTGAGGAGCAGATGGAGCAGTGAGGAGTAGAGAGGAGCAGATGAAGGAGCAGTGAAGAGCAGATGAAGGAACAGTGAGGAGCCGATGAAAAAGCAGATGGAGGAGCAGTGAGGAGCAGATGAAGGAGCGGTGAAGAGCAGATGAAGGACCGATGAAGAAGCAGAAGGAGGAGCAGTGAGGAGCAGATGAAGGAGCAGTGAGGAGCCAATGAAGAAGCAGTCGGAGGAGCAGTGAGGAGCAGATGAAGGAGCGGTGAGGAGCAGATGGAGCAGTGAGGAGTAGAGAAGAGCAGATGAAGGAGCGGTGAAGAGCAGTGAGGAGCCGATGAAAAAGCAGATGGAGGAGCAGTGAGGAGCAGATGAATGAGCGGTGAGGAGCCGATGAAAAAGCAGATGGAGGAGCAGTGAGGAGCAGATGAATGAGCGGTGAGGAGCCGATGAAAAAGCAGATGGAGGAGCAGTGAGGAGCAGATGAAGGAGCGGTGAAGAGCAGATGAAGGAACAGTGAGGAGCCAATGAAGAAGCAGTCAGAGGAGCAGTGAGGAGTAGCGAGATCTTTACTGGACGCGTGCGGCACCTCACCACTGCAGTGCCCATAGGTGGCACTCCGTCTGTTTCACACACACAGTGTCTAAAGACATTCCTCCGTCTGTCTGACCTCATTTTATTAATGAATATTGTATGTGTGAATCGACTGCTATCCCAGCTAACAAAAATACGTAACTGTTACGTAACTGCGACATAATCTGGTGACCACAGTTATGTTGTGGCGACATAACTAGTTACGTTGTGAAATTCCCGGTTTTGTCGTCACAACGTAACTTTGTGACGTTGCAACGTCGTGGATCAATAGTTGTGTGCTGGTAAGACTCACCTCAGAACAATGAATTCTTCTGTCAGACACAGTTGAAGTAAAAAAGTGCCTCAGGCAAACGTGCTTTCCTGATTCAGTATCTGCAGCGGATGAGATGGTGTAGCCGGATCTGTGTCATTATTTCAACGTTATCTTCATAACTCGTTACAAAATAAAAAGTTTCACGACTCAAGAAAAAAATATTTTCCTTTCCTGTCAACATTATACTGTGCGCGCGGTGTGTCACGTGTGTCAGTTGTGGAGGAGCGCGCGCTGTATGTCACGTCACTATTAAAAGCACTTGTCCATGTTCTGACTTGATGAAAAGAAACATTATCTTAAGGTAAATTTAAATCTTGCATCTAATTACACATTTCAAAATGCAATTTTTGGTAATAAGAGATATAAAGAACGTGTAAATGATGGTAATGAAATTACGTTCATACGACGTTGCAGTTACATTGTCAGTAAGGCATGAAATTACTTATTTATTACGAATAGATTACGTATCTGGAACGTCCTTGGTAATCTTACAATGTTAGGAGGACGTACTAACAACGTTGTGAGTTGGTAATGAAATTACGGACATGCAACGTCGTAGTTACGTTGTCAATTGGTAAGTCATGAAATTACCAAAAAATACCTATACATTACGTAACTGTTACGTTGTGTGTTAGCAGGGATGACTTCAGTCCATTACATAATGACGGTTCTGCTCTTTTGTCTTTAACCTCATGCTTACAGTGCTAATGTATTGTGTGAAAGTACTGCACTACTGCAAAAGTCCAGTTTTTATCAGCTGACGGCTGATGGAGAAACACAGGAGATCGACAGCGTCTCCAATCACAAGTTCAGCTGGAAATCTGCCTTCAGATTGAAGAACAGCCTGTCAGAGCCAGTGACTCTTCTGTTCCTGCGAGATTTCTGGACGAGTGACGGCAGCCCATGTCAGCCTCTTATTTATCTAACTCTCTTTTATCTCAGTGCTTTCTTTTATTTATTAATTATTTCACTAATATAATAGTGATTTTCAACGAGAGCAGCAGTGTTCACTGCACATACGATCATCATCACCATGATCATCATCGGTCAGCTAATGAGACTAGTGCGCCACCATAGCAACAGGCAGCACAGGAAGTGATGCGGCATCCTTACCATCCTCCATGACCAGCACTTCCTTCTGACACATGTCCTGCACGTTGACGGTGCAGTTGACGATGAACTCTGGCGAGGAGCAGTCGTCCTGCCGAACGTCTTCACACTGATAGCACTGGATCTGCAGCGCCGCGCTCACGCCTGCGCACACACACATTAACACACGCACACACATTAACACACACACACACACACACACACATTAACACACACACACACAGTCTGGTCAGCTATCCTTGTGGGGACTCTCCATAGGCGTAATGGTTTTTATACTGTACAGACCGTATATTCTATTGCCCTACACCAACCCTACCACACACACACACACACACACATCTTCATCATCATCATCGGTTGTGATTTCTGCACACACACACACACACACACATCTTCATCATCATCATCGGCTGTGATTTCTGCACACACACACACACACACACATCTTCATCATCATCATCGGTTGTGATTTCTGCACACACTCAGCTTTGTGTCGCCTTTAACTTTGATACAGTGATTTTTATTTCGTTTTATCCAGTGCATTCTGTTTAATGACGCAGGCAAACAGTGTAGGGCAACTGTATTCGTTTACTGGTTAATTGATGAATAAAAATTATAAATATATTTCATTAATATTTTCTAACATTAGTTTATTTGTAATCACTAGAATTCATTGCATTCCTTCATACAAATCTATGATAAGCTGAATAACTCGTACTGGAGTTGCTCTGAAATCGGATGTAATTCTCCTAGAGACGCGGTTTATATATGTCAAAATTGTTCTAAAACCATGATTTTTGCTTTCTA